>NC_054748.1:35398114-35698114 GCF_018143015.1 Lytechinus variegatus
AATGCATTCAAAGTGCAAATGCAACAAATACTTTCATAGATTATTCATGATGTGCTATTCTAGTCACGTGGTCTATACAATTTCTGCATCCTGCTATGTAACGCACGCTTACGTAATATCTTGCTATGAAAGCTGCCTATCATAATGAAATAAATGAAAAGGCCATTTTGACCAAAAGTGCCCATGAGCAAATACCGGATTGGTCTATTCGTGCAGGCAAAAGCAAAGTATAGTCCATTTCACATAGGCCTATGTTTTCTATTTTCCAGTCCCCAAGACGGTTCATCTGACGTTGTCATATACGGTTATGATGAGAGGTAAAGAGGTTAAATGACATGAAAAAATTGTAGAAGTCATTATTTTAATATTTATATTAGAACACCTACATGGATTTAGGGCCTAATGTATAACTCCTTACTGATCATAAATATCATGATAACGGACAAGCGTGTACATAAGTCACGTTGGCTGATATATGTATATTTACTTTGAGAAATATGAATGATTTAAATAGATAATGAGATAGAATTTACAAAAACACAATATTAAAATGAACGAGATGAGAGAAGAAAAGGCAACAACAAAAACAAAACATGTTTCCATTGAGCTTAACCCATCATAATGAAATTCAAGTCATTTGCATTGCATTATCATTGTATGACATGAGACTGATTTTGAATTAAAATATAAGCTACATTATAGGTAATAGGTCTAAGAGCATACAAGGGTCCTGTGGTCTAGTGGTTAGAGCATTGGACTCATGATCGCAAGGTTGTGGGTTCGAATCCTCGCTCTGCAAATGCCTCTTCTTTTATATAAAAAGACCCGATAGTAATTTCTGTCGTCTGAAAGGTCGGCCAGTGTCATGACTGTGCCTGATTAATCGCCCTATCACACGATAAAAAAATCTTAATTTGAATGACGAATTTTTAGCACGTGTGAAACCAAACTAGAATCAAGAACGCGAATCACAATCACGAATTCAAATTATACTCCAGTAACGTTTCACTCAGATTACGGTACGAATTTCCATGTGAAAGGTCCAATTATTCTAAAACGAGTCGCAATCATCATTTTCAAGATTCGCGTGTGAAAAGGCCCTTAATTTGCCGTATTTTCCCCCTATGTACCTGCAATTAGCTGTCCTGCCGGGTTACCGCTACGGAAATTACAAATATAACAAAAAGCAGAAATATAATAAAATCTATACAGGTAAAAAAATATTGCTTCAGAAAAAAGAAATACACGATCAATATATTTGATAAAGAGATAAAGACTGGCATAATGGTATAAAATGCACGATTCTAGACAAACAATATGAAATGAAGATAAAAGAGGGAAATGTAGTAATGAAATAAATGTATGGCAAAGTGACTTATTTCATGATATATTCAAAATAGACGAGGTATTGCAGAGAATACAAAACATGAAAATTCAGTCCGAAGGTAAAATAACAATTGCTAGTAAGGAAAAAATAATATATTTGAAAAAACCTGAAATTAATTAAGTTCAATGGTAGTAATATTACATGGATATATATATTTATTTATATACATTTACTATGTATATATGTATATTTATGATTTATTTTTCTTCTACATGACACTAACTACCACATAAATATAACAAATATATATTGACAATAAATCAGGCATATATAATTTACCATAATATCAGTAGCAGAAGATGAATTGCAATTGTAAGCAAAAAATGCTTGAAAATATGGCAAACCAAAACATATATTAATTATATAATCATATATGGGCAGAATGGATAATTACGAATTAATAAGTATAATATATATATATATATATATATATATATATATATATATATATATATATATTATATATATATATATATATATATATATATATATATATATAAATACATATATGTAAACAAACAAGCCAACACTTTCTATGATATATAATAAAAAAAACAATGATAATGAAAAATGAAGATGATATATTGTATTTATGTATGGTTTAGAGTTTCATTGTTTATTTAAACATGCTATGTATTAATCGTACAGGCAGATGCAGCCATGGACCACAGTTTTTGTGTCGGCGAGCCATGATAATTACTTTCCATTAAATCAATGGCTATCACATATTTAAACGAAAACGGCTATCGCGGTGAAATGGTTTTTATTTTCATGAGAATATCGTGAACCTGTAAACGGAGCAAAATTAAATGTCAAATTCGCATTCATTCATTTCAGACAGGTCCCCTCCCAACCCACCCACCCTCAACGCATGGCTTCGCACATTGATGTAGGAGTCAGTCAATTGAGATGGACCTAAATTACTAATGACGAGTGAACACAGTGCTATCGATTCTGGACTGATATTGTAGTGCATGCAGTCAAGGTCAATTTTGTGTGTGTGTTGCAATTTCACCCTGGCGATAAGTTTGGTTTATATAATAGCGGGGGAAAAACAGAGAAAATATTGGTGAACTGGTGAAGGTTGGATGACGATTCATCAAGAGAATTATGGATTTTTGACATTTTGAATATTTGAGTTTTTTAATTGGCGTCACATGCGAGAACCTCCCATATATCATGTAATATAAATTACATATTCTTTAATATTTTAATGGAACATAAGGAAGTACTCTTATTATAGAAGGATGCATGAAATGATGAGCCTGATCCCTGATGTATCCACTGCACAAATAAAGTCATTATTTTCATATTTATAAAATTAACATGTTCGGGGGAGGGGTGATATATATATCTCACTGCTTATTGATTGATTGATTGATTATTGTTTTCTTCTGCATCCATAACATTCGTATAATACATTTTTCATAACATAATTAACATTATATGTTAGCATTTTTGGCATGAATTATAAATAAAGAGTACTAAAAAGATAATTCCAGACAAAAATTATTAACTATATGATATAAAGGATTGTCATCATAAGCAGATTGCTTGAAAAAATGACAATCCCAAACTTATACTAATTGAATTAATTAATACATTTATAAAGCAGAATGGGCATATATTTTCAATTACGAAACATGAATTCATGCAATATTTTAGTATGAAGATGGAGATGATAAAGCTGAGGGTGACGGTGATATGATGATGATGATGTTGATGATGATGATAAGGAGGAGCTGTTCGTCTATGACGTCACAGAATCAAAATTATTACTATAAACGCATTATTATTTTATTGTGTTAACGAATATTCATCAAATCGTCACCAATATACATTTCCAATTTCTCTCTGCATTTATTAAAAGCAACTTGATGTCAGGGTGAACTTCCCCTTTAACGATGATAACCAAGATCGGAGTGATAATGGTCGAAGTCGATATGGATGATATCCTATGCATACTTGTCAACACTGATGAATGACGAAAAAACGGACTCAGGAAGGGAGTGGAGCAACGGTCTGGCATAACTGGATAAATGACGGGCCAGTTCGTCTTTTTTGTGTGTGTTTGCACATCTCCCCTTAACACGTCCGCCTCATGAATATGTATTTGTGCCAACTACCGAATTTTCGTGCACTCCATTTGTTTTGCGTCATTATCCCCCGAATTATATTGTTATGCATTCCTTACTTTAAAGGAAGAGTAACTGACCAAAAATGAGAAAATCAGTATTTAGCTACAATCTACTATTAACTGATAGTATTAGAAACATTCTCTTTTGAAGTTTACCCTTTGGGGCAGTCAGCCGAATTTAAGATCTGCCTTTCGTATGGGTATCTTCATTTCTTCGCTGTATGGGCGGGGGGCATTTGGCTTGTGCAAGAGAGTTTTCTGTGACAGAGGGAAAAAAATCAATTTGAAAAATGGAGAGTGCATGTTCTTGACGGCTGTGAAGATAACTTTCGTAAACCAGCTTGACGTTATACCAGCTAAAAGCTGTCCTGTCGAGTTTCGACGAGAGCAATATTATTTACCGTCCATTTTGTGTGATATTTGATGAATTCTTATCAACTATTTAAAAAAAAAAAAATCTGTAGAGCGGTAGAGTTGGCAACTGTCCCGATGCGAAAAAACCGGTGAACCGCCGTTCCCGTTGCTAAGCAACCACTGATACAAATGCATTGTTGTTGAGGGCTCGTTACTTAATTGTGATGTATTATTCACAAACACTCTCCCCATGAAAACCAATATTGCGCGCTCGATCAGAAGGTCGAACTGAATAAAAGCTAGTTCATATCATTATCATGGAGAATGATACCAGTATACATTTTCATTATCTGGATGGTAACTGTACGGTGCGGCCCACAGAAAAGGAGACCCGTCCCTGAAGTAAGATGTCTCATTTAATTGCGTGTGTTTCGATAAAGAATTTACATTAGTCGTAGGAATGGCCTTTCTTCTGATTCGAGACCAAATACCTTCTGAATTGTTCACACGTTTCGGAGTAAAAACAATAAATTTGAAGACATTTTAGAAACAACTTGCGTCGAATGGGCACCCACTCTCATCAATTCCTGGTGAAAGAAACTTAAAGGACAGGTCCACCCCAACAAAAAAGTTGATTTGAGAAAAAGGAGAAAAATCCAACAAGCAAAACACTGAAAATTTCATCAAAACCGGATGTAAAGTAAGAATGTTATGACATTTTAAAGTTTTGCTTAATTTCACAAAACAGTTATCATGGTTATATGCACATCCTGGTCGGTATGCAAATGGCAGACTGATGACGTCACACACTCACTATTTCTCTTGTATTTTATTATATGAAATATGAAATATTCTAATTTTCTCCTCCTTGTCAAGTGAAACAAAGTTTCATTTCTCCCTGATCATGTGGAATTACCATTGTTTTAACATTTTATGGTTAAGTTAAGTTGGTCCTTCTTGTCAAATCTGTAAAAATTGAAACATTGTATTATTCAAACAATAAAATACAAAAGAAATAGTGAGTGATGGACATCATCGACTCTCTCATTTGCATATCACCGAGTTGTGCATTTAACTGTTTTGTGAAAATTAAGCAAAACTTAAGAATGTCGTAACTTTCTTATTTCACATCCGATTTCGATGAAATTTGTATCGTTATGTTTGTTTGATTTTTCTTTATTGATTCAAATCAACAATTTTCTGGGGTGGACTTGACCTTTAACAAAGAACAAAACATATATGCTAATGACCATCCATTTCTGGGCGCACGGTCGAAAGTCCAAAGAGTTCCTCCAACAATTTTCATGCGCAACTTGATTTTCAAGTTAAATTTTTAACTATTCTTTCTCATCTATGCTTTAAACATTCATATTGGGTATCAAAGTGGAGGGGAAAATGTCTATGGGAACCAACTAAAAACGTAGGTTTTGTATAGCGCACGTATCAACCTTTTTAGGTGCTCACGGCGCTCCTAATATAGGTTTTTCCAGGTCAAATTTCCGCAGATTGGAACCAATCGTCCATACAGGTATTTCAAATGTCCGTGTTCATTAGCAAATGTCCGAATAAGAATATGGATGTCCGATTAGGGATTTCAAATGTCCCGATTGGGGATTTCAAATGTCCACGTAGGTTCAAAGTGTCCATATAGCTAAATCGAATTCCCGATTAGGGAAATCAAAAGTCACATAGGGAACTAAATGTCCAATTAGAGAGTGAAATATCCCAACTGGGAAAACAAATGTCGTATAGGGATCTCAATTGTCCACGGTTTGAAATAATGATGACTCGAACGTGATAACTTCATTTTTTATCTTTCGCTTTTTCATTTTCTGTCACTCAGTTTTCCCTTTTTCTTCCTGCTCGATCTATCCATTTGTTAGGCAAGGGATTCACCCCCTCGTTTCAGAAATTTGCTGACCTCCTTGATTTTTATCCTTATTTTTATTTATTTATTTATTCTTTTTTTTGGGGGGGTGTCATTGCCCAGTATGTTTTCATCATCTCATTTATATATTTTTGTATACATTTATATATTTCTTCCCTTTTCATTCTACCCTGCACCTGTTTTGGAGCCGTTTATGCATGTCTTGGTGAAGATGGAGCGCCTTTTTGTATCAGGCTCTTTTCTCTTCCTTCCATTCATTCCATCTTTTCAACCTTTCCTTCTCTACTCATTTGTTATAGGAAAACAAACAAATGTCATATAATTATTTCAATAGTCTCTATATATATGGGTGTAAAATTTTAAGTTTCTTGCACATTCTGTTGTTTATTTACCAAATAATTACATTCCTTCCATTACATATCGAACGCCACACAACATGATCTACACACAAACTAGGGATATTATTTACAATATTGTTTACTCCAACCCAGAATATGTAAATCTAAACATTGCATTTAATTTCATAATTCATATGAAAACTCATTTTGAGGAAAAGTTTGATCCTTACAGTTATGAAACCTATTTAACTCATAAAAGTAATTGTTTAATTCTTCTTATAAAGTATCAGTTTATATACAGATAATTTTTTTTTCAGTCTCTCACCGTTCCCAAACATGTAATTCATCTTCTTGCAAGCACAAATGAAAATTATTTATATTTATGTCTGTGTTTTTATCATGAAGATATCTACAACCTTATTTTTTGTGCCATATGCTAAATCATCTCTTCTTGAAAATGTATGTTAATTCAAAACGGTTACATTTCATACACTCATTTGCATTACCTGAGGCATAACGTGCAACAATCTTGAATGCATTTAGAAATCCTCTTAATAATATTTTGGTTATTCAGATAAACGTCTTAGACGATATGATTTTCAATGTTGGATTTAATTTTAATTACTTTAAGTCGATTTGATTAGATGGGATGTGTAGGGTGTATCTGACTCGATAAGAAGTAATTACTTTGATAGGCTCACTCAGGCAGGGTAGCCATTTTAAATTCTTGTTGTTAAAAAAAATCATTATTATGCAACTAACCTTGATTTATTAAAAGTATCTATCAAACAATGGTTATGTCATATTTATTAAAAATTATTCATATTTTTCATCATTGGTTAATTATCTTGTTTTGGACCACATATGGAAGACTAGCATAGTGATGCCTCTACATTTTCTATGTTCGATGAGAACAGATACTTAGACATACCAATCAATTTCAACGCATTTTCCTTAAAATAAATGTTATTTATGTTACACTCTCGGTATAAAGCATGTTTGTTTCTGATAAGCTTTCAATAAATTTTCAAGTATTTTTCCCCTTTTTCTTTCAATAAACTAAATTGTAATTAGTTTTTACCCTATTGTTTGATTAAGCTTTACTACTGAACAGAATTTCGATATTTAATGTGTACATTTGCCATACATTATAAGAAGAATGCTATCTTTTCAGCATTAGCAAATGGACATTTGAATTACCTAAACGACATTTGATTTACCTATGTACGACTTGATGTCTTAATTTATGCATGATTATGTAACATTTGCTATTGAACGGGTATTTGAATTCCATATGGACATCTTATTTACCTATAAGGACATTTGATTTGCAAGATGGACATTTGATTTACCTTATTGAAAATAAATTCTATTGTGCGGACATTTGACTTCTCTAAGGACATTTTATTCATCTGTTGGGATACAATTATGGCTAATGGGACATTTGAATTCCATATTGACATTTGAATTACCTAATCGGACACTTGCTCTGACACGGCGGACATTTGACCTGGAAAACCTATATAAGGGTGCTGATTCATCTATGGCAACGCGCATGCTTCGCTTACTCATAATTCGAGACGCAAATCATGACTATTCATATTGGGGTAATATAATAGACCAGTTCGTAGTTACTTCATGGACAATTTTGGTCAAATGACCTTTCATTTCTTTCATCATAATAGGCAGATTTCAAAGCAAGATATTACGTAAGCTTGCCTTACATAGCAGGATGAAGAAATTGAATAGACCAGGTGACTAGTATAGCACACAAATGAACGCTCAATGAAGGCATTTGTTGCATAACTTCTTTGAATGCAATTCTTAGCATGTTGCACAATGTACTTTGCAAATTGTGAAATACCAGTCGTTCGTGGAAGTATTGTCGTTTTTTGTGGATGTAAATGAAAACGACAATTCAAAAGAATGTATGAATAATCAAGACATCAAAGTTGGTGCCTATCTCATTAGATTTTAAAACGCCATGTCACTTTAGTACAAATGACCTTCTTCTGATCATGCGTAGAATCTTTTGATCATGCGCAGAAAGGAACTACGAAATGGCTTATAGTTCTTTAGTTTATAATCTATGCGGAGGCAGCAGTTATTTTCTTTGCTGTTATGCTGAATGCAAGCGATACGTCTGATGTGGCACAGACTACGAATTTTATCCACAATTCGTAGTCTTTACCACATCGGACTATCGCTTGCGTTCAGCATAACAGCAAAGACAATAACTGCAGCCTCCGCCTCAATTTTAGGCTAATAGGCCTTAGGCTGAGATCTATATCTAGATCCAATTTTTAAACAATCATCAAATTGCCATTCATGCTAGGCTAAGCTTTGGCATTAACTTTATCCCAAATCTGGACCTGTATAATGCCTGCAGCTGATTGAACGACACAGTTAACTTAGAACTGGTTTACGTTTACTTACGCTAGACTAATGAGCTTGGTAGCCTTAGAATAACATGTCTAGTCAGTATATAGAACTTATACCACAATGGCCGATTTCGAGCACTGGAAATTAAAAACTAGATTATTGGTAAAGGAAATGATCAATTAAATTTGGTTGATCAAGAGAGTTTACTCGGCGATTGCAACATACGCAGAGCCACGCGTTCATATAAACAGTTACCTGCATATTCTGCGCACTGACGTCAATTTGTACCTGCCGTATAATAAGTATATCAGAGTCCATCAAGATCTAGAACTAGAGACTAGGCTAGATCTCAACTAAATTCATTAAGATCTAGGACTAGTTCTATATACGGACTAGACCTGTACACACGCGTGACCAAATTATTTCCAGACACCCCCTAAACGAGTTTTTATCTGTGTGCAAATAACCCCCTAAACAAGTTTTTCGCGGGCTTTATTTACACATTTCGGCCCCTAAAAAGTTGTCACCAAAACATGACCCCGGGGAAAAAACTTGGGGAAAAAAACATACCTTAAACACGTTCGGCTATCTTTTTAAAAAAAAGTTTTTTTTAAGTTCTTGCAAATCGGTGTTTTTTATATCCTTAACGAGGGGGAGGGGGTCGACTCGCCGTACGGCCGCCGTAGAGCAAATGTGAAAGAGCTATTACCAAGAAAGGAACATTTCACAAATTTAACTCACTCGATCCATGCTCGATCTATAATCAGGCTCATTGTTATTTTTTCCGCGGGGGGGGGGGGGCGGTGGCGGGTAAAAAGATTCCAAGCCCGCACTTACCCCTTACCTATGACAATGTTTGAAAAGAAATAATGTGTACTTCCTTCTTGAAAGACTAATCCGGAGGTCCGGAGGTTTAGAGTTAATATGAATTTCCTGTTCATCACGCTCGGGCCCGGCCACACCATGACTCCACTTCCTCACAAAACCGAGACCAAGAGCACTACGTGCAACGCTCAGTATGCATGTGACCGGATATCGTTTGGTGCATTTGGGTTTCATTGTGACCGTGCTTTACATACATAGTTTCACGTTACATATACCCGCATATACCACCAAAACGGACAGAGCAGACAGACTGAACAGGCGCAAAGGACAGCAGCATTCCATTGCCTATCGTGAGATATTATACATATCAAAATATTCAGACGCATGACCACTAGTTAATGGATCACTGGTTAGTTTAAAAAGATAAATGGGATTCGGTCAAGCTCTGCATGAGAGAACGCCTTTCAACGATATCATGCGTTTTGAGAATTCTTCATCCGTCGAAAGCATTCCGACCCGAGGATTCGCCGAGCCGTGCGATATAGAATAAATTATTTGTCTTAATGAAAGTACGAGTGGACCTCTCTCGAGTCTCATTCCACGGATTGTCTTTTCTCCTACTCGGGGTGGAATTAAGTGTGTGCGTACACAACAGATTAAAACATCGACAATTACCATCTATCTTCATGAGCTAATGCTGCTGTAACGGTAATTATTGTTCCAATGGTTATCTTCGAATTGGATTAATACACACGCTATTGCCTACTGGATCAAGTACACCGGAGCCGGCATTAACCCCAAATTAAGCACCAAAAACAGGTAGGAATCCATTAAAAAATTGTTTTATTTCATTATATTTCTGCGCGTTAGGTGCTGCCTCTTAATGCACATTTGTTTCTCTCTCTATGCAGGCCTATAAGCAATTTCCTAAAGTATGAGGTTTTGTTGAGTAATTAAATTCTATTTGATTGAAGAGATATAATGATAAAAACATCTTCGAAAATGATATTGAGTTATTGAAACAAAGTAAGATAAGTAGTTTTGCATTATACTATCAAAACGTAAAATCCCAAAGGTTTTGCATTTGTAGAATCCCTTATTTTTCTCTTCCTTTAGACCGGAAGGTGGAGGAGGGGGGGGGGGGGGGTAGCCAGACCGTGCTAGAAAGAACACAATGTCACACAGTATCATCAAAGTGTGTTCTCATAGTGGACTATGGGAAAATATTATTTACTATTTGAAAATGTCAAAATTCAACAGTGTGAAGATAATAATAGTCAGTTCTTATATAGCGCATAACATTTATGAATAATATCTCTATGCGCTTCCAAAGGACTTGGATATTATTACCCTGGCTGTAGCTCAAGCAGCTTTTACGCGCTCGGCATATCAAGGAATAAATTCCTGCCAGGTACCCATTCACCTCACCTGGGTTGAGTGCAGCACAATATGGATAATTTCTTGCTGAAGGAAAATACGCCACATGACTGGGATTTGAACCCACGACCCTCTGTTTCAAAGTCCAGAGACTAATCCACTGGGCCACAACGGTCCACAAGATATTTTCACACTGTGGACAACTTGACAGTGTGACTGTTCACAGGCGTGTTCACATGGTCGACTTTGTGAATATGTGATGCACACGGGTTAAATGCTCACATTTAAAGGACAAGTCCACCCCCAACAAAAGGTTGATTTGAATTAAAAAAAAAAAAATCCAATGAGCATAACAGTGAAAATTTCCGCGAAAATTTCATCAAAATCGAATGTAAAAAAAGAAAGTTACGACAATTTTAAGTTTAGTTCAAAGGGGAATTTCACCCATCATGCGTGTCACTGAGATGTGTATACGGTATAAACTGTTTTGTGAAAAATAAGCCAAACTTTAAAATGTCATAACTTTGTTATCAGACATCCTATTTTGATGAAATTTTCAGCATTATGCTTGCTTGATTATTGATTCAAATCAACATTTTTCTTGGGTGGACTTGACCTTTAACAGTGTGAATGTCATTTCCCATTGTAATCCACACTGCGGCACACACTATGGAACGCTGTGTTCTTCCCAATAGGGGAAGTTGTTTTGAGAATAAAATTCATTCACTATATGACTATACGCTAGATAAAAACAAGCACGAGCGTTAGCGAATGATAATAGTTTTTCCTCTCCAGAAACCTCCCCTAGCTGGCTAACAGCGTAATAATGACTAATGCAAATTAAAAATATGTGTGATATATTTAGAGGAGGCAATTGCCCAAAATCCAATTTACGTTCACGTTATCCTATATATGGAACTATTATAGAGATGGACATTCATCGATCAGTTCATGAATTCACTAATACGTGACTGTCATTTTACTCCGATAGACATTCTCTTCATATTTGTCTACCTACTGTGTTTCGTCGTCAATAAGGCCATGAGTTGAATGACGCAGGTCGCTATCGGACATAAATATTGCACAAGTTGTATGATATATCACTGAAATCCTGGAAAATCGATATGCACTTCTGGGTCCCGTCTTACAAAGAGTTACAATTGATCCAATCAATCGCAACCTTATGGAAATCCACCAGTGTCATAATTTTTTCTACAGGAAATTTGCACAATGTCCTTGGTAAACAAAGAGAAGCACAGTGAATTTTCAAGGAGCTTCCAACACATGTGTTGAAAGCTCCTTGGAATTTTCAAGAAAACAATGAATGCATGAATATAAATCATAGTTAGAAAAAATATTTTGAACAAACATGCATAATAGATGTTGACGTTGCTGGCCGTCCATAGTTGCGATTGATCAGATCAATCATAATTCTTTGTAAGTCGGGACCCTGGTTTACATTTGATTATCTTAGCTCCTCGCGTTCTATTTGGGGAAATGAATGCATATTTTAAGATAAAGACAATATTGTGATTGAGTGCTTCTTATTCATAATCCCTTTTGTTAGTTGCTAGGTTTCCTCCTAATATTCCAGAGGTATATCTATACGTATAGCACGTAGAGATCGTGTATCTTTCATTGTTATTGAGGTCATTATGTGTGTGCGGAAGTTTGCGGATGGAATGATAACATATTTTATATCACAAACTCGTCTGCTTCTCAATTTTGCTGGTGCAAATCTTAAGTACGTTGGTTGAAAGGCATATTCTGACACTGGAAATAAGCCAACAAAAAAAAGAGAAAAGGGAAATATGTCCCTTTGTAAATAATCAGATACGCCTTGGTATAATAGGGGCCATAGGCGGCGGAAACGGGGGGGGGGGGGAGTGTCCCATTTAAATTTGAGATGGGGGACGATCCCCCCTAAATTTTTCGTTGATAACCTTTTTCTTTGCTTGGATATTTTAATGGTTCCCCCTAAAATTGTTGGCTTCCGCCGCCAATGAGAGGGGGAGTGGGGTAAATATTCTGATACAGGAAATCAGCCATCAAAAAACAAGAAAAGGGAATACTTTTGTAAATAATCAGAAACGCCTTGGTATAATAGGGGAGAGTGGGGGTCAATAAGGCCACCTTATTCATATTTTCTATTCATACCTTTTTATGCTTATCCGCAGAAATTAGTTGTCTAATATTAGGTCTACAGTAAACATATATTATCCAATAAAAATGTGAGATCTTATCAATCTTATTTGCATATTAATGAGCATTAAACTTTGTTGTCAAGTGGTCTTATATACTGTAAAAATAATATTGAGTACAATTTTAACCAGCACGAGGGTAATTATGTGTCCAACCAATTTTTTGCAGTATTCCAACCAATGCGGGAAGCTTAATCTCGAGTAAGGTTAAAAAATAAGAAGCAATTACTTTCGAATGGGCAAAATTTTTCATCACACTGGATAAATAAAAATGCCCATTGTTAGTTGCACACAATCATGGAACATGTTTACCCATTTTTTTTAAGTGTAGTTGATTAAGAATATCACTGGCCCCGAAAATTTTATCAGAATCAAATGTAAAATAAGACGAGGTATTTGAAGTTTCCATTCCCCACTTCAAAGTACACACGCCCCACAGTGTGCGTCACAGTGCGTTCACAGTGTGCAACACGATGTGACACCACCTACACACTGTTAGACTATGTGATTACGCTGTGGACCGTCACACTGTCGACGTATCCACAGTCTGAAAATATCTTTACACTGTTGAATTCGAGTATTTTAACAGTGTGATTTGATATTCTCACATCGTCCACTCTGTGAACACACTGTAATCACACAGTGTGAAAATATCTCCACACTGTTGATTTTGAGTATTTTAACAGTGTAAATAATATTCTCATTTCGTCCACTCTGTAGACACACTGTGATCACACTGTGTGAAACTGTGTGGAAATGTTTTCACACTGTTGAATTCGGGTATTTTAACAGTGTAAATAATATTCTCAAATTGCCACTCTGTGAACACAGTTTGACCACACTGTATGAAAATATATTCACACTGTTGAATATTGAGTATTTAACAGTGTTAATAGTATTCTCACTTCGTCCACTCTGTAGACACACTGTGATCACACTGTGTGAAACTGTGTGGAAATGTTTTTACACTGATGAATTTGAGTAATTTAACAGTGTAAATAACATTCTTACATCGTCCACTCTGTGATTACACTGTGGAAATATCTCCACACTGTTGAATTTGTGCCTTTTAACACTGAACAATGTTTTCATATAGTCCTCTATGTGAACACACTGTGATCACACTGTGTGAAACTGTGTTCTTTCCATCAGGGTTTATTGTCACACATCAGCACATCCTGGGTTGAACATGACTTGTATGTAGTATGTATGAATGTGTGTATGTATGTATGTATGTATGAAAAGGGGAATCGATGATGATTACACACATCTGGTATTTCCGGTATGAGGTTCGTGATTAAAGGTAAATGCCAGTTTTGGTAACGACATCAAAATGAGTTCGTACAGAATCCAAGAAATTACCACCAAAGTGTCTGTTTGTATAAATGAAACATACGTGCCGAAGAATTCTGGAAGAAATTGTGTAATTGGCAATTGCTGAGAAATCAGCAAATAAGCATAGGATTCGGGTCAAGCGTCGGGCCCGACACTCAAAAAATAAATTATACACTGCCCCACGTGCACTTATCTGTGTTAGTGATCTTCAGCGTGAACGTTTTTCAGCGTAGATTTCAAGATTTCACAAAGTTTGCTTTATGAAAATGTACCAGATCTAGATCCTCGATGATATACTGACAATTAAGTCTTGTTTTACAAACTTTCTCATGAAATCAGTGTTTATACTGCAACTACTGGCATTTCTATTTAAGAGAAAAATATTACACGGGCCTTGATGGAACAAACAATGCTTTATACTATTATTATCTTTTTTAATTCCTAAAATTATATGTATGCTATTTTTGTTATTTAGACTCTTTAGTTATTTTTGTAGCTCCTGTAGATGGTACAATATTAGTTTATTATATTTAATTGTAAGTGCATATAAAATTAAGTATGTATTAATATGTGCCTAATAAATATAATATTATTAATAATAACAATAATAATGAATAATAATATAATATAGGATTTGTATAGCGCACGTATCCACCGTGCTAGGTGCTCAAGGCGCTCCTATATTACCCCGCATAAGTTAGTCTATACCGATTCTGGTGCGCATAGCTTTTTGAGGAATTTCTTCCTGCCGATACCCATTATCATTATTTATCATCATTATTATCATCAATATTATTATTCGGGAAAAACTTAAAATAACCTAGAAGGATAGAAATGAAATACGAAGTGAATTAATTGGCTCCATCATTAATATGTCTCCAATGCATGATATACATACACATTAAAACACCATCAACCTTTTCTATATAACACTGTTAACTATATGAGCCACATAGTGCTTGTTTAAACAGTTTAAACAAGTGTTTAAAATCTTAAATTTTAAATATTCAATTCTCAATAAATAATAATAATAATAACGTTTTATTTACCCAGGGTAGCCACTTCAGTTAGGAAACTGCTCTACCAGCGGGCCCTGTATAACATTATATGTTATTAAGCATTGCTTAAACTTTTAACCAACTACTGTAAGGTACATGTAGTAAACAGTGTTGAATTAATATAACTTTAAAAGCGTTTTACTGTGTAAAATAAGCGAAAATCTTATAGTTTCAATGAAATATTTAGTGTTCCATATTCAACTCAGACTTTGTTGATGTGGACTTACAGTAACACGGGAGGCCAATACAGTCACAAGGGCGTGCGATTTTTATACACACATGTCCAATTGGTATATCACAATTCCGTGAGTCGGTACATTACACTACCCCCGTGACTATATAGCCTTTGCTGTACATGTATTGTACATCCGTTGTGCAGGGTTAAAATACAGTCCCCGCATTAGTTTACGGACCTAATTAAACCTTTCAAATTTGACTCGGAACAAATTTGAAAAAAAAAACGATCAATGGCTTCATTGATGCATAGGCCAATAACGTTATGACTGTCACCAAAGTAATTAATACAAATATTTTAACGTTTGCGCTTCGTATGTTTATCAGATGCGTGATAATTATTGTAGAAAACAAAAAGCCTTGTATGATCGTGTGTTGAGCTAACTTGATTTTTATGTTTTATAATCTCTATTCTCAATATTATATCATCCTAACACTGAATCAGAGATTTAATCGAATTGTCCGCAATACCATCCCTTAACATTTTGGACTACGGCAGTTAGATATCTCAGTACAACATGAATGACTCCGTTACATGTACTTGAAATGCAAACAGTGAGATTAGCCCTTGATTTACCTATGTTGTCATGGCAACACGGATGAATTACGGAAAGAGGTTCGGATATGGTACTCATCCTATAGACCTATTTGACGTGGTTGTTCTGTTTTCGATGTTACACGCATGGACCTATAAGAAAATAATAGTCGCCATATCCTAGCTGATTATGTTAATGATAACATACAACTGTTTTGACAATAACGGCTATATACCTCGGCGTATCTTTTCTTTTTAGAAAGGAATCTTTTTTCCTAGTCTTTGCGTTTGTTGGCTGATATTCTGTATCAGAATATACCTATCGATCAACAAGCTTTAGATTTGGAGCTGCAAAATTAAGCAGACGATTTTTGTGATACAAAATTTGTTTTATCGATGGCACGTACACTTCTGCACAGTGACCGTGGTGACCTAAATAATAATAATAATAATAATAATTGGCATTTATATAGCGCCATCTATCTAGAATTATTATTCATACAGACAATTTTAGAGCCCAAATACAAGTGTTATTTTGTTGGTGCACTCGACCCACTTAAAAAGTTTGTTGAACTCGCCTAATATTTTTTTCCGAGGTGACACAATATTGAAAATATTGGACGACTAGAAGGGGAATTCTCGAAATGTACGCACCACTCATCGCGCGCGCATGCAGTTTTCAATGGCAAATGCGCACTGTGTGTAGAACTGTGACTGCAGAGTGATGAACAATTCCTATTAAATTTTTTATACAGAGACTGCAGTAAATCTCTAAATGCAGAGAAAACCAACAACTGTTAGGAAGTTTGGAGTTATATTTGCTTTAATTTCATTTTATCCTATAATAATTTGAATATATATTTTAGAAATTGAGGCACAGGAAATACTATTTTTTTGCATGATAAATCGAGTGCGTAGCTTTAGGACCCCTTCTACATCGGGCGGCGAAATTAAGAAGTTTTCGAAAAACACGACGGGATTTTCGTATTAGTGAGTTTTGTAATATTTTCTACTTGGTTAATGATCTTTAGAATGTTTGCCACAAAGTAGTGAAATATAATTTGTTGAAATATTAAAATTGGGACAGTTTTTATTGTTTGAAAACAAAGTGCGTAGCTTTAGGTCCCCCCATCATACAGCAGAGTCAGAGTCTTAGGGCGGGAGGGTAAGTTAAAAATTATTTGCTAAAATTCTCTGTATGAATAATAATCATAATAATGGATGTCCCATTTTTCGGTCAATACAAGGGAATATAGGACTCGCTTTGCAAAATATTGGACTCGTCTTCGACTCGTCCAATATTTATGCAAAGCTCGTCCAATATTTCCTTGTATTAACCTCAAGGCCATCCAATATTATATAAATATTCTATTCCGAGGCGCGTTTTTTATTATTTTTATTATGTTTTTTATTATGTGGAGCGTTGTGGCCCAGTGGATAAGTCTTCTGACTTTGAAACAGAGGGTCGTGGGTTCGAATCCCAGCCACGGCGTAATTTCCTTCAGCAAGAAATTCATCCACACTGTGCTGCACTCGACCCAGGTGAGGTGAATGGGTACCCGGTAGGATTAATTCCTTGAATGCATGAGCGCTGAGAGGCAGCTCGAGCTAAAGCCGGGGTAATAATAATAATAAAAGACCTAAATAACGAGAGTTACACGTCCCCTACAAGCTGTATGAGCCATGTTCCTCTGGAATATTATGAGGAAATTTCTAAAAATATGTGATCATGAATCATATACAATCAATCCAATCTCAGCCTCTATGTCTTGAAATGTTCATACATTTTCCAAAATAAAACCCATGTAACGTAAGCATTTGTAAACCAGAACAGCACATTGACTTTCCAGTTTTTAAGTGATTTATTATCCTCAGCTCGTACAATTTTTGTGCAATGTTAATTCTAGGGGCAGAAATCCCTCCCCAAAGGTAGGGGGAACAGGGACTGGACAATTTGACAAGCAAAAAAAAAGTTATCACCAAAAAAGTAAGGTCATCTCGTCCAAAATACATGTTTTATTTCCATTTTGAATGATGCATTTCCTTCCATCATAAAAGACAAAAAATAGTAAGGGGGACTTTGATATTGTGCCCCCCATACTATTTTCGGTAGGGGGGCGCGTCCCTCCTGGGATTTCCGCCAATGTTAATGTCTCATCACGATAAGCTTCTGTTAACTCATTTTTTGGTCTAATTGACGGCAACCATGATGGGATCGCAAAAAATGAAATAAATAATACAGGATTTGTATAGCGCATCACGCATCCACCTTGCTACGTGCTCAAGGCGCTCCTACACCACCTACATCACAATGGATGATTGTGAAGAGAAATTTAAACAGATGAAAATGACGGTTAGTGAATTAATTAGCTAACCGATGAATATCCAGCTGTCATAGGTCAATGATGCATGTAAGTGTACCATTTCTAATGGGGGGGGGGTCTAGTATAGGTAACATAATATAATATATCCATTGTCATAGCAACGCACCTGGTGGGTGTGTCATAAAGCTGTCCGTAAGTTAAGAGCAACTCTAAGAACGACTGATGATCATTCCTTACGCTCGAAATAATCACCAATGAACATTTAAGGTCAATAGCATTTTACGATCAGCTTTATGAAATGGCCCCTGGTGGGTGTTTCATAAAGCTGTTCGTAAAGCTGTTCGAAATACTGGTTGTCCTTTACCCTTTCTTGTGGTAAATGGTATATTGAATTGGCGATGGTTTAGCGCCTAAGAAGGGTTCACCAGTCGTTATTAAATCGCTAGACTTGTGTGTTAAAATGGCACTTTTGAAAAATTCATAAAAAATAAATGTGAAATTAGAGGGTGGAGTGTTTACCACCATTAGATAGGATATATATCTGGCATTCCATATCTGACCAGGAAAGGGTACCGTAGCCAGCTCATTTTAAAAATAAATCGCCATTTATGAAGATATCTATGAATGAATCAAATTCATCGACTGAAACAGTAAAATAGCCCTAATTAGTCCTCCAGTCAAAAAATAGTTCCAAGTCACTTTTTTATCTTCCCAATTTGGGCGAAGGAAGTTCAGTAGTTACCATTTCTAGAATCAGTGTTAGATTTTGAATCATATTCATACATTTTTGTCAATCAGCAACATCAAACTGAAAAAAATTGAATGGGTTGGGTCGAACGAATATCTTGGGCCCTCATGATGTAATTAGGCTCATGGCACCTTAATTTACAATCAGCTTTATGAAATGGCTCCTGGTTCATTGCATAACACATTGGAAGTGCTTTTATTCTTCTTTGGAAGCCCGAAGTTATGACCTTTTTAGGTTTTGTTTAATTAAAAAAAACAGTTATATGCACATCCTGGTCAGTATGCAAATGAGGAGACTGGTGACAAAAAGTCATCATACACTCACTATTTCTCTTGTATTTTGTTATATGAAATATTCTAATTGTCTCCTCATTGTCAAGTAAAACAGTGAATAATTCCTTGGAATTGGCATTGTTCAATATTATATGGTTCTGTCGTGTTGGTCCCTATTGTCAAATTTGTAAAAAAATTAAATTGTATAAATTCAAATAATCAAAAACAAAAGAAATTGTGAGGGACATCATCCATTGTCCCATTTGCATATTACTGAATTGTGCATATTATTGTTTTGTGAAAAAATAAGCGAAACTTTGAAATGTCATAACTTTCTTATTTTACTTCCGATTTTGATGAAATTTTCAGCGTTATGGTAGTTTGGTTTTATCTATTTACTCCAATCAAGATCAAGGCTGAAAATAAATAAATCTATGTAACAAAATGAATAAAAATTAAAATTTCACTGCGCAAAACGTAGTGTCATAATAAATGGCATAATCTGAAAATAACAAAGTAATATAAGTTTTAATTTAGCATTGAGAAAACAGTTATACGTACGCCGTCAAAATATACACATGTAAAGGTGGGCTCATGATGTCATGTTCAAACCTTCCTTTTTCTGTTACATGAAATCAAAATTATTTGATGTTTTCAAACAATCGCCAACCGGGAGGGCGGAAAAATAACTTTATCTACATTTCCTGAAGACTTCTTATTGATAAATATCTTCCTAGATAAATTGTTCGAGCGCGAGCTGAGAAATTTTGATATTACGATCTGAAAAGGAGAAAATTTGACAGGAAAAAGATCACACCTTTTCAATGATTCGAGCTCGAAGTGCTTGCTATCTTGAATTATTTAATATTCCGATCTAAGACTATTCGTAGGAACTCATGAAAAATATGTATCCCATTAATTAATTGACCTAATGAGAGTGCGATTTTTTTAATATATATTCAGCCCTGAAGACGGGACACGTTAAGCACTTTTTGTAATCGTGAACAGGATGCACGTGTTAATAAATATTTTAAACTATTAATAAATGCGCGCGCGAAGCGCTAGTCGAAATTGTATGTAAGGTAATACGAAAAGGTGATTTTAGGTAGTTTCTGAGAATGAATATAGAAGTATACATAAAATGCGAGCACGTAGAGATGTGAGTTTTGACAAATAGACCTGAAAAGGAATATTGTTCCAATGGTGGACAAAACCTAGCTGTTACAAAAGAAATAAAAATAAATTGGTCTAGTCGTGTAAGTAAAATATTCAACCCACTGCAAGAGAGAATTTCATATAAGTATGACAAAACAGACAAAGAGGAATATATTCATTTTCACATTTTTTACAGACAGGTCCGAAATAGTTGAGTCATAACTAGGTTTCCGGTGTGTCATTGCAGAAAAAAACAATAACCATTAAAAACATATAGGCCTACCACCTAACGTGCCTAGTAAATAAATTTATACGGTTTAATTGCAGATGACCATTTCAAATTTGCAATATTGACGGCCATCTTTAATTTTTTATGGGGAAAATAACTTTTTACCCAAATACCATGGATATTGCAAGTATTCATTACACAATATTGCTCCTAATGAGACCAGTGTGCCTGTGACAAGAGGTTAGCTAATCTCTTCTCACAGGCGCACTACCGAATTGCGTCCTGGAATTTACTTGTTGGAATATCAATGTTTTGCTCTAGTATATCTACTGCAATTACTTCATCGCAATTCTCAATATAGAGAAAAATTAACAATTACAACGAGTCTTTGCTGTAAACTCAGACACCAATAATAATATTATATGTCGCTATGAACTTTTGGATTTTGGGTACATTGTACTGTTAATATTTATAATAAAGTGGATTCAACTGAATTGGTTTTCGCAATGATCTACGACTTTGTTTACAACCCCTTTCTGTTCTTCAGATTTGGAGTGTGAACATACGGCCACAATCAGAATTATTTGTTTGCATGCTCTTTTCAAAAACAGTAATGTTAAAACTACCCCGCCAGTGTTTAACTCTAAGAGGACTGGGCTATTTGAGATATATTAGGACGGGGGCATGATGCCCCCCTTCTGATCTCTTCCGCCGTTCGTGCGATCGCGCCGAAATTTGGCACGCACATCATTTAACACATAAACTTCAAGCCAGTATTAAAAGTATATCTGAAAATAATTATTTTACATTTTGTTATGAATAATAAAGTAAATTTATTCATGAAAAACATTATTTGCATATATTTAACACCCAATTTCACTTCAAGTTTTTTTCTTTTTCCCCCAGATGCCATCTTTGTAATCTGATTTAAAGGATTCAACAAACAGAAATTACGAAAGCCAATTTTTTCCTTATGTATTTCGTTTTTCGAATTTATTACATATATTTTTTTTAGCTTTTGTTTTTCATTGTTTTTTTCAATGGAAATTATTGCAGACCATTTAACAACTAAATTAAACCCTAAACTAATTATGCATACCAATTAGAACAAAAAATAATCACCCTTTTATGAATTTCGTCTCCCATAGTCTTTGTAAACAGATTATAAAAAAAATGAACCATTTTCGGCATGAAATTGTCTCGTAAAAAGTCAGGTGCCGTCGCGATGCTGTACCCGTATGTCGCGAATTTGGTTTCAAAAGTTGCGCGAAAAAGCCATAAAATTATTCGGCGCTATCTTTTTACATTTCAGAAATAATGCACGAAGCTTTGAGGGGGGGGGGGGTCATGGCAACTTCCCAATCACTGTTGGGTATATCCACATGAAAGAGTAAACCCCAGATATATTGATCCCAGACTCGGTGAAACTGTTCGCTTCTTTAGAAGTTGAAAATCGCTCCATTTCCCGATCTCAATTTTCCAGTAAAGAACCTGAGTTTTGTACCCTGGTCAAAGAGTTCCTCTACTTCTTTCCTCCACTTTCTCTTTTTCTCCCAGGTCAATAGCTGTCAGATCATCTGTGGTAAACCCCTGAAGACCGTCCAGGTGGGAGTTTCATGCAGCTGTTCGTAAGTTAAGAGCGACTTTAAGAACGACTGGTATCCTTTCTTACGCGCAAAACCTCGCCAAGAAACGTTTTTATGTATATTATTTACCCCAAGAAAGGATCACCAGTCCTTGAAGTCGCTCTTAGCTTACGAACAGCTTTATGAAGCGGCCCCCCTGGGCTTGTCTACTTTCTTTCAGGATTCTTAGTTTGTCTCGATATGAAAACATCTTTACAAGCACATGTGGAGGCTTATCAATCACTGGTTTGCCATATCTCTGGCCCCGCTCGATGTTTATCTCTCCAACCCAGTTGAACTTTTCTCTCAGTAGCGTACCTAGGATTTTCCAGAGGGGGGGGGGGGCAAATTCGTCCGCCAAAAAATGACCAGCCCCTCCCCCAAAGAACAAAAGGTCTTCAACCGCATGTTAAGGACATTTCGCACCAGAAAAAAAAATTGACAAGCAAAAAAAGGGGGGGGGTGGGTCTTCAAGTTCATAGTAGGGGGCCATTGTGGCTCGTCAGGGATCAGTTATGACTCGTCAGGGGGGGGGGGGCAGGGATACGTCTCTTTGTATGGGTTGTGACTCGTCAGGGGGGCAGTCTGCCCCCCATAGGTACGCTGGTGGTAGCATCTTAACCTTTTTCACAGTTTTCATTTGGAGACCTTTCTATTCCAACTATTCTCAAATTGTTCCTCCTCGGGAAACGTTCCTGCTTGCTGATACTTTCACGTTGTTTCCCGACTGCAACTTGAAGTAAACCCATCTCGGATTTCATCTCCTCTTCTTTCTGTTCCAATTTGTCTTAAGCTGTTTCTAGTTCTGCTATTCTCCTAGAGTTGAATTCAGTTGAGGCTGCGAGATTAATTTCTAACTGATTTTGACCTCCAACCAAAGTTTCCAAAGTTTTACAGACGTATGATTCAAAATCATCATGCAAACTATCGCGAGCCTCGTCCCCCGGAGATACCGGACTAAGCCCGATGACGGTAGCCTTGTAAAGCTAGTCTTCACATAAGACACATGAACTTTCTGTTTAAAAGGAGCAGCATTCTCAACACAAGTCATTGACTTGGGCTTGAGGCTGAATATTCAGATTATTTTCCCTAAGTGAAGGGTTTGCACAGCAGAAAATACTAAATCCGGGGGTCATTTGGTATGCAGATCCTATGAACATAGTATCTGAAAGCGCTATATAGATGTTATCAACACTAATCATGCTAATCACCAGGTTGTAGCAACTGTTTCCCCTTTCATTCCTCTCTTAACGACACCACCATTTTCTTTAATTTCCCAGAATCTTTTAGAATGACGCTTCAGGGAAGTCAAACTGCCTTTAAAGTAGTCCTTGTCTTCTGTCTATGCTGTGTGGCGGCTCTCGTGGTAGTACTCTCGATAACTACCGACTCGACGGGATTAATGCCCTTTAAATCTCCAGGTAAGTTTTTAAAGTTACACTTCGTAATTCTGAAGGTTCTTTATTCCGAAGGTTCGTAATTCCGAAACACGTAAATTGCCTATACCTCGATGTTCGATAATCCGAAAACGAAATAAAGTTCGTTGTTCCAAAAAACGAAATAAAGTTCGTTAATCATTTCGTTTTCGGACTAACGAACCTTCGGAATTACGAACCTCATTTCGTTTCGGATTAACGAACCTTCGGAATTACGAACCGCACTTCGTTTTCGGACTAACGAACCTTCGGAATTACGAACCGCACTTCGTTTTCGGACTAACGAACCTTCGGAATTACGAACCGCACTTCGTTTTCGGACTAACGAACCTTCGGAATTACGAACCTCATTTCGTTTTCGGACTTACGAACCTTCGGAATAACGAACCTTCGGAATATCCGAACCTTCGGAATAACGAAGCTTCGGAATTACGAATGTATGCGGCTTTTAAGAGCAAGCTCTTTATGAACATTGGGACGGGGCAGATGGCAGCTGTCCCAATTTTTTTTTCAAGTATATGAAAAGGAGAGGAGAAGGGAGAATCAAAAGTTGAAAAAAGAGAGGTCCTGGTCGTGTAACTCTGTAAGTCCCCAGGTACAATTCCTGGGATTAATAATTTGTTTGTTAAATGGGGCGGCACCCATCAATATATATATATATATTAAAAAAAGGGATAAAGCAACAAGGCGCTATTTCGAGGCCCCACTTAAAGGACAAGTCCACCCAAACAAAAACTTGATTTGAATAAGAAGAGAAATATCCAACAAGCATGACACTGAAAATTTCATCAAAATCGGATGTTAAATAAGAAAGTTATGACATTTAAAATTTAGCTTCATTTCACAAAACAGTTATATGCACATCTCGGTCAGTATGCAAATGAGGGAACTGATGACATCACTCACTCACTATTTCTTTTGTATTTTATTATATGAAATATTTTGATTTTCTCGTCATTGTCATGTGAAATGAATTATCATTCTTCCCTGAACACGTGGAATTTCATTATTTCAACATTTTGTGCTTCAGGCAAGGAGGTCCTTATCATAAAATTCATAAAAATGGAAATATTGTATAATTCAAACGATAAAAAACAAAAGAATTAGTGAGTGAGTGACATCGACTCTCTCATTTGGGTGTAACTGGCTCGTTCATATGACTATTTTGTTAAAAATAAGCAAAACTTTGAAATGTCATAACCTTCTTATTTTACATCCATATTTTGATGAAATTTTCAGCATTGTGCTTGTCTGATTTTTCTCTATTGATTCAAATCAACATTTGTTTGAGGTGGACTTGACCATTAATAGTACTCCGAAAACGGGCCGGCACCCATCGATATAACAAAACTGGATATAGCAAAAAAGGCAGCGCTATTTTGAGGCCACAATTAAAACTAATCTAAAACAATGAGGTCCAAAGTACCTGTGTACGGCGGTTGGCCGTTTGCTATGCGAGGATGTTAGTCTGTTCTCAATGACAAATTTATATTTATTTTGTTAACGTTACATGATGATTCGTATTTTGCTTGTAGCATTTCACCAATTTGGGGGTCGCATAACCCAACACTTCCTTGTTTTACGAATGTACGTACCACGGGACATTTTGTTACGATGACGACGTGAGTAAACGTTGCAAGCCTCGAAGGTGTGTGTGTGTGTGTGTGTGTGTTAGAGTATGTGGGTAGGAGGGTGTGTGTGTGAGGGATGGTTCTGGATGCTTGACACTGTCTGACAAAGTTGCGGT
This sequence comes from Lytechinus variegatus, assembly GCF_018143015.1. Classification (NCBI taxonomy): domain Eukaryota; kingdom Metazoa; phylum Echinodermata; class Echinoidea; order Temnopleuroida; family Toxopneustidae; genus Lytechinus; species Lytechinus variegatus. The sequence goes on from NC_054748.1 coordinate 35,423,702, forward strand.
CAAATGGGGGCAATAGACCAGTTCGTAGTTACTTCATGGGCAATTTTGGTCAAATGACCTTTCATTTCTTTCATCATGATAGGCAGATTATATTACGTAAGCTTGCCTTACATAGCAGGATGAAGAAATTGAATAGACCAGGTGACTAGAATAGCGCACCAATGAACACTTAATGAAGGTATTTGTTGCATTCCTTCTTTGAATGCATATCTTAACAGGTTGCACAATGTACTTGACAAACTGTGAAATACCAGTCGTTCGTGAAAGCATTGTTGTTTTTTGTGGATGTAAATGAAAACGACAATTCAATAGAATATATGAATAATCAAGACATCAAAGTTGGTGCTTATCTCATTAGATTTTAAAGCATCATGTCACTTTAGTACAAATGACCTTCTGATCATGCGTATAAATCTTTTGATCATGCGCAGAAAGGAACTGCGAACTGGCTTATACGCCCCGCAATACGCTTTTTATGTTGTTAGTTGGTAAAATTAACGGTCTCGTGCCTAGACCTTGCCCAGACCATGATCATAAACGCATCGGTTGTTCAATTTATCTTGCCCAGAGAATGTAGGTCTTCTTGGGCTTGCTATGAAAACTCACTTTACCTTAGTCTGCTTTACACTCTGGTATGCAATTCGCCTATACCAATTAATGCCCAGACAGTGTGAAGTATTTCTGAGAAATTGGTAGCTGCAGATTTTCCCAGGAAATTGAACACCTTAAAACAAACGTTATATGTAGACAAGCGTGATCCTTGTACTAATTTTTTTTTACTGAGGCAGTTTTCATTTGGAATAGAAATGCTTTACCATGTTCTATAATAATTTCAAAATAACAATAGGTGCGGGTTTGCATGAGTTGCACTCCAAACTTTTCGCAAATTCTCTTCTCCATTGGTAAACAGACCACTTATTGTTGTACTTTCCAATTTCAAGTGGCATGTACATCATGCACGTATGACATTCGTGGGTGTTTTTTATTGCAAATCAAATGATAAACCAGGTGCTCATACAATCATATGGTTTACTCATTAATTACATTGGAAATGGCGTTTTTTCTGTTTCGTGCCTTTGTCTTAGGGCTTTTATCTATTGTATTCATTTAATGTTGATGTGATTATTTCTTTATCGTTTATCATTATCACTATTATTATTGTTATCATTATTATCATCATCATCATTATCATTAGTATCATTACCACTCTTATTGTTATTATCAATTTTGTTATTGTCATTTTTATTGTTACTACTATGATTGTCATTATTATCATCATCATCATTGTTATCATTGCCTAGTCTGGTTGTTATTCTAAAAATATTTGGTGTTAGTACATTGTACGTTCAATCTCCGTGGTGTAATGCCAAACACCTTAGGATATTTCTTCTCGGGACAGCATCTGGTGCCGGGTTTAATACCCCAGTTTTTCTTTTAATGCCCCAGTTTTTCGAGGGCTGCAATACCTTTGGTGTTACGTTCAAATTATGTGTTGTAATTTTAACACCTTGACAGTATGTGCTGCTCTCGGGACTGGTGTCGGTTACTGTTTAACACATTTTTTAACACCTCAGGCGTTACATACACAGTCTATGGTATACCTTAAGGAGTGGTCCTTGACACCAACCGGTATAAGTTTAACACTCCAGTTTTCGGGTGTATAACAACACCATTTAAAAAAAATCTTTATTTTCAGGCTTTTCCAGAAGTTCTATCCGCTCAAGATTCAATTCAACTTACGCACCACAAACCGAAAGCGGTAATCAAACTAATACCGGAAGTTCAAAACCATCAACGTCTATTGAGATGTCATCTGAATCGACATTGAATGTCACAGGTCAAGATAATTCAACGGAACAAGCACAGACCAAAGCTGTAAAGAAAGAAAAAGGTGAGATTTTCGGGGGGGGGGATTCAAGCAGGGAGTAATAATGGTACTGGGGGCCCGTTGCAAAAAGAGTTGCGTTTAAATGAAAGCCAAACAATCAATCGCAAGTCTCAAATGCGCGCTGTTGATTGGTTGATAATCAAGTTGCGCATGATTTTTAGAGTTGCGATTGATTGCAACTCTTTCTACCCCAGGACTCATGGGGCAATCACCCTATGATACCCCGATGGTGAAAAAATAAAAACGCTCGAAAAAGTCAACGAACTGTTGCATTATCTTACTATCGAAGAAATTTGTGTGTTTTCCTAGGTAACCACTTCTAAAAAGGTAAAAATCAGTTTTCAAATCGTTCACACAGTCAAATCCCCCAGCTAGTAAGTTACATACTTGACATTTATTTGTATACATGTATGTGATATAATATTATATTATAAGCATGTTTCCTTTACATACTTCCTTTGCATTCTTTCAAAATTATTACTTTGCATCCCTGTAATACTGCTGTGGAAGTGCATGAAGAACAGTATCGTAAAAATTGGTCGCAATGAACCTACATGTATATCCGTGTTATGTTGTAACTAAATCCTTCACAGGTAGATTGAAGACCCCCTTTACACCAAACATGTAAACATGCTATATAGTATTCTACCGCATGTTTTGCGGGATGTTTTGACTCATTGGTCAACATATAAAACTGCACTTGAACGTGTAGATCGAGATAGTCGGAAGCCCCTAGAGTGTTAATACGTTGATTATGAATGCTTAAAACAGAGTCGTTAACTGAAATAACCTCTCTCAAAATTTTCATAGAAGTAATGTTCAACTACATAAGGACACTTTGAAGGATTGAGTGGCATAGATATTTTTTGTGGTGACTAAAAAAGAAGAAGAAAGAAAGCAGTCATAAGTGTGCTGAAAAAGAACTACGTTTTTCCTCCAGTTCAAATAAGATTGTGACCCGGATTTCGTGAATTCTCCTGGCATAATTCACCATTTATAATAGCATCAAACAAGTGAACACAATTGCTGGTTATATCCCGACAGGGAAGTGACTAAAAATACCAGCACAACTTCCAAAATCATACATTAATAGCCCCCCCCCCCCCCGCCCTTTTTTTATAAGTGGTTTTCTTTTTGAAACCCAGATACAGCCCGCCAAACGACTTTTTGGTATCCCCTCTTCAAATTTTTTTGCTCACTCATGCGTGAATGAGAAATAAATTGAGTGATTTCAGATGAAATAGGAGATTCTAAGCTTTACAATGGTAGGTCATTTGTCTATTGTATTTGTGATTAAGTTATGATAAATCTCGGTTTCGTTTTTTGTGGGACGCAGTATATTTTGGGAGATAGGTTGTTTCTATTAGGGAGATTTTGCTCCGCGATGTACGGTGGATTCGCGAACACAGAAAATGTGATGAGTGCGTCGTGGTCTAGTGGTTCTGAATCTTGCTTTTCAAACAGAGGATCGTGTGTTCGAATCCTGTTCATGGCTGTTTTCCTTCAGCAAAAGATTTATCCACACTGTGCTGCACTCGACCCAGGTGAGGTAGATGGGTACCGGCAGGAAGTAATTTCTCGAAAAGCTGTGCGCACCAGAATTGGTAGACTAGCTTAGTCAACATGGTCAAGGGCGCCTTGAGCACCTAGCAAGGTGGATACGTGCGCTATACAATTACTCGTATTATTTAAAATGTATTGTCTTAAAAATAGGTTCACAACATGGGTATTTTTAGTATTAAAAAATAGCACATTGTTTAACAAGTTGTTTATGAAAAAAAATTGTGGTAATTGTTTAAAAATTTTAAAAAACTTATTAAAAGATTTTAAACAGTAATTTAAAGATTTTAAACATTTATTTGAAAATGTTTACACAGTTCTTTAAAAATTTTCATTAAATAATTGCTAGAATGACGGGCTTAAACAACGTGTTTAAATTTTAAACAGCGTTTTTTACAATCTAGAGTAAATTGCGGGGAAATAGCTCCAACCTACTTTTTGTGAAAAAAAAATCATATGCTTTTTTTTATTTTAAGCCCAAAATTACAGATTCAATTCAAATAGCCTTTTACATTTATATATTCCAGTTAACATCATTATTTTCATATAAAGTCATATAGATTCATTGAGCACAAAAAATATAAAAGAATGTGAATAATTCACAAATAATGTTTCAACAGGCGTAAATTGCAGGAAATAAAACATTGTAACGGAATTCACTGGAAGAGCAATACGCAATTAGAACAAACAAAAAAAATAAGATTTAAACGACGGGAAGATCTATTTAAAGTTCTACAAAGGATTTCGTGTAACTGAAATTTATGTATTATATAAAACCATTGAATATGTTCGGACTTTATACGATTGATTCATTGTATCTATTCAATTATTAATTTAAGGGTAATAACCATTTCAATTATTCAATTTATACTTCTATTCTGCAGGTATTCCGAATCCTTTAAAGCCGGAAACATCCTTTCGACAACCTCCACCAGCACAGGTGTTGACGACATGCCCAAATCAAGATGTCCTCCCAAGTAAGTCACTCATCCGAATTTGAGACCAACTAAACAAAAAATATCAATAAAATCCCATGAGGTAGTAAAAAAATGCTTTATACAACCTTCTAATTTTCCAGAAGATTTTGATCGCAAATAAAAAAACAAATACTGTTTTGAAGCATATCAATCAATGTCTTAGTAAAATAAAACATTAAAATAAGATGGTCTAGGTAAAAGAAAATGTAAACATAGTTGTTTTTCATGAACTTTTAAGATGGCTGCCAAAATTATCAAGTTTGAACCCCGTGGGACACGATTTGGCAATGGGAACATCAAGAGTCATTAACTAGACACTTCAGGCAATGCATAAAAGTTGGTTAAAATATTCTCAGATGTTGCCCGGAAACCCCCATTTCCTATAATTGACTCTATAATTATATATGGACAAGGGCTTTCGGGGGTTGAAAGTGGGGGACCGGGCTGAGCCAAATGTGTGTGTGTAAGGGGGGAACCTTGCAAGAAATCACAAACAAATAAGCTGTTAATTTCATTTTTCACAAGAAGTGGGGGTAGGTGAAGTCCCCCCCCCCCCCACTGGTTTCCCCTTCCAAGATCACTTCCCGATTACTTTAGTACTTATACACGGAATAGCCGTGGTGTGGTGGTTCTGACTCTCGCCTTGTAAACAGAGGGTCGTGCGTTCGAATCCCACCGCGGTCTAGCGTCCTTTGCCACTCTTGATTCAAGTGCTAAATGGGTACCCGGTAGGATGCGAAAGATATTGTATGTTTGATTTTGCCAGTGCCATAATGTGGCTGCGATGAATGCAAGGAATGCTCCCCAGGGAGTGGAAATTGTGCACTTTTCGTGCTTGATTGAAATGAATCCACTGACCGGGGTAATAATATGCTGTACAGCGCTATTTGGGCCATTCTGGGAAAAGCGCTTTATAAAAATTGGCTATTATTATTATTATATCTTAAATGTTCCTTTTTAATTTAGTCTATCGCCAGATCAGACGTTCATTTGTTCATGAGAGAATAGATAGGACATAAAGGTTTCAGAGCATTATTCTTGTTATATCCTGGATGAAATGTTTGCCCTCCAAATGGAGTGAGGAAAACAAATTAGGGGTATGGTTGTCAAGATCCAAAGGGAATAATGTTGTGTCACATCAAAATTGCAGGATCTGGAAGTGTTCTCATCATTCACATGCTACATTCTTACTGTTTGTGCAGTATTATTCTTAAACTTTTGTTGATCTTATTCTTTGATTTTCTGTTTCGTACGAACTTATTTGTTCAGGGGTTCCCTTTTATTTTTAGTGTCTCGAAAACAAACATTTTTTTGTCATGATTGTTTTGTTTTTAATTTTGATTTTTTTTTTTGGGGGGGGGCTTAATGAGAGACACTCTGAACATGATATCGAGTTTTTCAATGCCACGCAGAACATATTCTACAACACAGCAGATATACTAAAACTGCCAGTGAAAATGACTATGAAAAGCTAAGAGGTTTTTGTCAAAAATTGGTGAAGCGCGGGAAAGCCGTTTCGTCCTCGGTTTCCGAGCTGACGAGAAATCCCAGGGCCTGGACGAAACTGAAGTTGTGATTCACCAAACTTTAGCAAATAGTAAATGTAGGTTGCTCTTGAAAGGGTTTAGCGCCACGTTATGAACACTCGCTATTGTAACATTAAGACCCCTGGGGCCGATTGCACGAAAGGGTCTTTGCAAGAACCGTCTTTCGTGTCGCCCATCTTTTATGATGCACCATGTGAAACGCATTTGAAATAAATCATCTGCAAACATATTTTCTTCCGTTAAATTAAACCAAATAACTGCTTATAAAATGATGTGATATATCATGAAATTGTATAAAATTTGATTTAAAAGCAAACTAACGAATCTTATTCTTTATCATAAATTTCAGAAACACCCCGCCTAAAGCGTATCATAAAAGATGGGCGACACGAAAGACGGTCCTTGGAAAGACCCTTTCGTGCAATTGGCCCCTGTTGTATAGTAGTAACTTCCTCTACTTTAAAGTTAACGTTGATTTGCGTTTAAAAATCCGAGCTGCATGGTCCGAATGGTCACATGTGTCTGTGATATTTTAAAACAAAAATGAAGCCCTGAAAATATTCCGCCCCAAAATCATTATTTAATGCTAAAAAGAGTGAAATATGAAGTAACCGGAAACACATCAATCTTAATTACATCCAATACACTATTGTATTATATCAATCTCCTCAGGATTTTAGTTAAAATTATGATTTTTTAGTCACAGATATCTTGCAAAAATGTGCACGATTTTTTTTCTTCCTTGGTTTTATTTTAATCCATGTGAACACTATAGAAATCACCATTAATCAAAGTTTAATGTTATCTCTTGTAAGGCCATTGTAATGTTGTCCTATACATTTCATTTGATTTTCGAAGATGAGAGGCTTACACCAAACAAAGAAGCTACGACCGTTCAAAGGGTCAACGAATTCGTATTCGGGAAGTTCTTACCAAAGACACAAGCCATGACTGACGTGGCCAACCAAACTCTCCCGAGCATCATCACGAAGCGCAAGTCAATCAGGGAAGCAGCGGACGAGATTGATAAGACGCTCACGGAGCTGAACCTCGCTGTCGACTTCGATGACTACCGGCTACTTCCTGGTGGTCATTGGATCCCACTGTCGTGTAACCCCCGTTGGAAGGTGAATATTATATATATACATCTAGATATTGAATTGTCAGGCATTATGTCTTTGGATGTCATTCGGAGGGTCACGTGACATTTGCTCCTGCGATAATCGTTCCGGGCTTTAATAGTTTCATCTAATATTTAGGGTTAGGGTTGCAGTATGGTTTTATGTTAGGTTTAGAGTTAGGTTTAGGGTATGGTTTAATTTTACATCCAGGGTTAAAGTTGGTCATTCGATTAGTGTGTAGAATTTAGAGCGGAGCAATTGTCGCCGGAGTAAAAATTTGATGGAAGCCAGTAAGTGTGACTAGGGCTTAATTCAAATTTAATCCAAGCCCATCTTGCTTCAAGGCCTCTCTCATTGGTCTTCAGTAAATTTGTCAGCCATTTTTTATTGTAATATAAATGCGCCCCTTTGAAAAGCGATCTTGCACTAAAAACCTCGAAATTGAAGACCTATAGTAAAACGCTAACAATAAGCTCACAAAGGACCTGTCACAACCGGTGATGTGGCAGCGATGCCTAATGTTACAACGATGCATTACTCTTACACTGAAATAAAAGGAAAGGCGCGATAGCTCAGTCGGTAGAGCGGGGGATTCGTATTCCGGTGACCCGGGTTCGATTCCCACTTGGTGCGCTAGTGCCCTTTGTTAAGGCATTAACCCTCAGTACCAGGTCTTTCGGAGGGGACTTTAAGCCGTCGGTCCTCTGGTTGCTTGCTTACAAGCATTCATGCTTTCTTAGCAAACAGGTAAAAAAATCACCACCAATAAATGTTATGACTTCACAATCCGACAGATGTGACTGGGCGTACACAGCAAAAACTGTGGTGTTAACCGATGTATATAGAGGACCACACCAGTTATTTTACACCAGTGTTGGTGGTGTTAGTTTTACACCTATAGGTGTTATTACAACACCTTTGGTTGTTACATTATCACTCTTTTGTGTTATGTTCAATCTCTAGGGTGTAATCTTAACACCTCAGGGTGTGGTCCTCTATTAACACCAATTGGTGTCAACTTTAACACCACAGTTTTTACAGTGTAGGGGAAGGCGGGGTAAGTTGAGCATAGGGGCAAGTTGAGCCACCAGCCCCAGGCCAATAATGAATGAGTCAGACATTGTGGTGGTGTCATGTATTGATGAAACATAGCATAACCCCTTACCCCACCACATTGTTTCCAACTTTGAAACAAAAAGTAGTGTTTTAGAGGGAAAAATATGAATTTCAGCCAAAAAAAATAAAAAAGGGTGTGAAATAGATAAGTGCTTTATAAACACACAGGTCTTTAAATATAATAAAGACATGATATCAACATTATTAGTCCAGGTATGGATCTTCATTCTTGTCATAGTCTTTTATATGATGGATGCATAATAAATGTGTGGATATAAAATTATCGTACTAAGTTCGGACTGGGGTAAGTTGAGCCACACAGCATGGGGCAAGTTGAGCCATGGTAATTCATATGGTAATGTATCTTAAAAAACAAACAAACCATAAATATCGATTGAAATGCAGGCTGAAAGGAGCAAATTTACATGACTGCTCTTTTCCTTTTACAGGATGTTAGTATTTATAGAGAATTAGCAAGTGAAAAGACTTTAAACAAAAAATTGACATGCTGGTTCTCCCCCATACATTTTGTACATAGTTTTTGTGGCTCAACTTACCCCAGAAGATGGCTCAAACTTACCCCATATATGGGGCAAGTTGAGCCATGTGACATCGTTTTTTTCAAAGGTCACGATGACTTTCAGTGTGGGGATAGAAAGTTATATGTAGGTGGAAAATATTTCAGAAGAATTAAATTTCAAGGCAAGGTACTTATTTCGACAAGATTATTAATCATATCAATTCTAACATGCAAAAAGCAAAAACTGTCACAACTTACCCCGCCTTCCCCTACTTTTAGCGCTCTGGTAGGCTAACAACGATTCTGGGCGGGCGGCACTGGTTTGGATAAAGTAATTCCACTGACCCCATGCAGGTTTGTGAAAAAAGTTAAAGGAGAATGAAACCATTGGAACAAGATAGCTTGTGTGAAAACAGAAAAATCAAAGAAACAGATCAACAAAAGTTATCAGAAAAATCGGACAAATAATGAGAAAGTTATGAGCATTTGAATATTGAGATCACTATTGCTATTGAGATAGCAAATTGGCAATGCGACAAAGATGTGTGATGTCACTGATGAACAACTCTCCCCATTACTTTAGTATATATTTCACTTGAATTGTCTCTTTTATCACATCTATCCATAGATCATGTGTTCTAACTACATGAGGGCATGTAATACATATTTTTTAAGAATACATAATGGATAAAGAGTTTGTATCATCGTAAGAAAAAGCAAAAAGAGACAATTTGAGGGTATTTTATAGTCCACCAAAGGGAAAGTTGTTCATCAGTGACATCACACATCCTTGTCGCATTGCCAATGGGAAGATCTCCATAGCATTAGTGATTGCAATATTCAAATGCTCATAACTTTCTCATTATTTGTCCGATTTTTCTCAAACTTTCTTTATTCTTATTCTTTGATTTTTCTGTTTCTACACAAGCCTATTTGTTCCAAAAGTTTCATTCCCCTTTAATAATGACTGTCAAAGATACATCGTGAAGCGCAGCTAAAATATTCATTCCATCATAAGAGACCAACATTCTAAGAAATCAGCTTTGGTGTATGCGTCATGCAGTGACTTCTTCAGGTCGCCACCTTAGAGGCTGATTCTAATGCCTTGCAATATTATTGTAAGCCTTGGTGATCTGCAGCTAGCGCATCCATGACTACTCCGTTTGTACATGTGCGTATTTCATATCCTCTGAGGGAGGGCTACTGGCGCCCACAAATGTCGATCAGGGTTGGATCCGGGGGGGGGGGGGAGCCTGCCCCGCCCCTTGTTTTGGGGAAACCTGCAGAAAGAGGGTTCATTTTAACTTGAGAGAAACGCTTTAAACAGAAAGAAAAGTAAGAAGGAGGTTTTACACCCATTAATTTACGTCCTCGAATCGGCCGGCCCGACCCCCGTAGGCGAACTCGCGGTGGCACCGCATTCTGTCAACTTTAAGTCATCAAAACGCACATTTTAGTTATGAAATCGATAATTTTTGACATAGAGTGAATGACCTCAGAAACGCTGAAATCGCATAAAAAGGGGTTTGATTTTTCCTTTTTTTCTGGGGGAGCCACCCTTCATTGTGCAAAGTCATCGCATCCATTATTAATCTCGACCCATTTTTATGTGCAGTATGGCTCTGACATTAACTTCTCAAACTCTTCTTGCTCAGCTATGCGTGAACTATTCATGTAATTTTATATCAAAATGAAGAAAGGCTTAATTTCATAATCATGTAAAGAAAGCACGTAAATCCCCTAACTATGTTAACAAATAAGATTGAATCCCGGTTTTCTTTCCTTAAAGGAGATTGAAACCATTGGAACAAGATAGCTTGTGTGGAAACAGAAAAATCAAAGAAACAGATCAACGAAAGTTTGAGAAAAATCGGACTAATAATGAGAAAGTTATGAGCATTTGAATATTGCGATCACTAATGCTATGGAGATTGCAAATTGGCAATGCGACGAAGATGTGTGATGTCACTTGTGGACAACTCTCCCCATTACTTTAGTATATATTTCACTTGAATTGCCTCTTTTATCACATCTATCCATAAATCATGTGTTCTTTCTACATGAGGGCATGTAATACATATTTTTTGAGAATACATTGTGGATAAAGAGTTTGTATTATCATAAGAAAAAGCAAAAAGAGACATTTTGAGGGTATTTTATAGTCCACCAAAGGGAAAGTTGTTCATCAGTGACATCACACATCCTTGTCGCGTTGCCAATGTGAGGATCTCCATAGCATTAGTGATTGCAATATTCAAATGCTCATAACTTTCTCACTAGTTGTCCGATTTTTCTCAAACTTTCTTTATTCTTATTCCTTGATTTTTTTTCTTTCTACACAAGCCTATTTGTTCCAAAGGTTTCATTCCCCTTTAACATGTTTAAGGGATGTACAGTATAGCCAATACGTAGTTTTCGCATTTACTAGGGGAAATTCTCTGCAACGCATCGCTTCCTTTGAAAACGCAATTGAAATCACATTGGAGAGTTGAGAGGCTTTTGTCGAAAGTTGGTGGACTGGGACAGCAGATCATCCGAAGATTTGCACCGGACAAACAATTGCAAAGTTTGTTGTTGTCCAGAATCATGATATTCCGATGCTGGCCCGGTCCACCAACTTTTGACGAAAGTCTCTCAGCTCTCCGTTGTGATTTGACTTGCATAATTTTCAAAGGAATCTACTGCGTTGTAGAGAGTTTTTTTTTCGAAGTAAATGCGAAAAATCAGGAATAAAATTTATGCGCACTTGCTCTTATCATGAAGAGGTTGAGTATCCAAACATGCTAAGAAAAGACTGAATGCCACAATTAAACTGAATTTTCCCATATTTAGCCCCATCGGATATAACACTAGTGTCAATAACCATATCATAAGATATTTCCTCGTATATAGTTTTTACGCTGCTGGTACCATATATATATATATATATATATATGTATAGACGAACAACTAATTATATTCTCTCTTTGCGGGGTGTCTCTTCAAAGTAGTTCAATGGCATTGCATCAATTGACTGTTACCTGCTCTCTAAGATAAAAGAATGTATTTGCAGTAATACTTATTTCATGAGAACGGCTTTTAAATCAAGGTTTCCATAATATTATTATAGATCTAGATCTGGTACGTTAATGTAAATTTATCTTTGCGAAATCATCGAATTTTAGCTGAAACTGATAATTTTGATGATGACTAGCACAGAAAAGCATATGTAGGATAGTGTATTAATATTTCCTGGAAAAAGACGAGACATTGTATGGAACTGCGTGCTTTTAATATTTTACTCACTTCTCAGTTTTGTTCTCACTAACTGCACATTTTATTCCACTTAGCACGTATACATTAATACAAACAAACAATTAAAAAAATCATAATTTTGTCATATCATAAGATAATACCACGCATGTACAGTTGTTGTAAACATGTTCGCTTCATGATTCTTTTGTAAATTGAATTGCTTTCGTGTTTGATTTTGGAATAAAATCTTTCTATGAAAAAAAAAAAATTCAGTGGTCATTTTATGGGATTCTGTTCGAACTCATTTTGAGATCTTTACGACAACTGGCGTTTACTTTTGAAGCTGCAGGGAATAAATCAATGCAGCTCGTCATCTTGAAACCAAGGGGTGTCAAAGTGGCTCTCAACCGAGAAATCGTGGGGGGTAGGGGCTGATTTTTTTCACAGCCGAGAGGACGCGGTTTGCTTCGGTTCGATACAAGGATTATCGGATATTTTTTTTTTGCAACCACTACGTAGAAGCTTACTGGAACGTAGATAATCAATTGTCAAAATTGAGCCCTTTATGGCAAAGCATTCTTTGTAGAAAATATGTGAATCAAGGGGTCAGTTTCGACTCTGGACAAACAAGATATTTTCAATTTTTCGTCAGCTCAGAATTTTAGGACGATCTGCTGTCCTGATGTTCTTGGAACCTTCCCCGTTGCAATGAGAAAACTCGCTATCCTGTGATAAGTGCCATGAGTTGTTGCCCAACGTTTCATATTTCGTTCAATATGAAACCAAACAGCTGTTCATACAGAAAAGCAATTAATTAATGTCTATAGTAACATGATTTATAGTGCAAATCACGTATATATAGACATTACTTGCTTTTCTGTATGAACAGCTGTTTGTGTCTAGAGTAACGTGATTTGTAGTGCAAACTATCCGGTATGTGTTTCTTGGTGTGTCCGTTCTAATACTAATTTGTATAAAATATATTTATCAATTCATACTTCTTTGCGAAGATATTGTATTACATTTTGATTCCTTGATAAAACACATAATTACAAAGACTCACTCAGTCAAGGCCTGGCGCTTGTTACGTAATCGACATCAGTTGGAAAAGAAAGCGATGGAGAAATGGGTCGTAGACCTTCCAACCAAAAGAAAACTAAATTTTTCAGCTTGAACTTTTAATTCTATAAGCATAATACATGACGTCATTATGGTTTATCAATCAATCAAGCAATTGCTATTAAAGATTTTTCTGACTGAGGATTGTTTAGAACTTCCGACAACTCGAAGTAAGAGATAATTAGGGATCCCCAAATCGGTAAATTCGATTTTTTTTAATTGTATTAGACTGACAGGCTCACATGATTATTGTGTGCGAATAAATAGGTCTTTTGAAGGTCTATAGGTTCTATTTCCCCACAATTTTGTCAGTTTCTTGCCTCTTTAATATCCCCATGGTAAAACCAAGGCTACATGCGGTCTGATAACGGTGACGTCACGGTGGTGACATTTGCTCAGCAGCTCAGGTGACAATTACTGTGGGCTTTATATCGTCTAAGAAATGGAGTTAGGGCTGCAAGAGGATTTAATGTTAGGTTTAAGGAAGGGTATAGTGTTAAATTCAGGCTTGAAGTTGGTCATTCCATTAATGTATGAAATTTGCAGCGGAGCAATTTTCACCGGAGCAAATATCATAAAATCGGTCGTTGCTCCGTTGCCTTGTTTATTCCGTTGAACGGAAATAAATAAATCTAAATCAAATCTAATATAGCAGCATTTGAACATAACGAATTTGCCGTGTTTCATGAAGTTTGTTATAAGCTACTGGAAATCCCTGCGTATGATTGATTGACAGCAAATAGGCAGTGTCACGTGACTTTCCATCAGGTGCTGGCTTCCATTACTTTCATTAAGAATTTTACAATTTATTTAAAGCAAGTTTGCCATTTTTTTAAATTTCACTTCAGAAGTCATGAATATTCTACAGTTTCGTTGGCACTTCTCGAAGCAAAACTTTGAAATTAACATAAAGACATCAACAGATTAAAGCGGTGACTAATAGAACAAATGTCGCAAAAATATCAGAGCTTTACCAAAGATATAGGGTAAAACCTTAATTTCCGTATGTTTCACTTAAGTAATAAACAGAATTACCTCGCCAAATTAGCCTCATCAGAGTGACAGCCGTGCGCCGAACTAGCTTTAAATAATATGCCTTAACTCGAAGCTATTTTTTTATAAATGTATTTTGTTTTACAAAACATTGCTTTTAAATTCAATCTTTTTCTTATTTCTGCCACAGGTCGCTATTGTGGTACCGTTTAGAAATCGCTTTCATCACCTCCCAATTTTTCTCCGCCACATTGTGCCATTGCTCAAAAGACAAAAGCTGGAATTCTCCATCTTTATTGCCGAGCAGGTAATGACCTCTGTATTTGAAGTGAAGAAGCAGATCTGAATGAATAATAATGATAGGTTTGATGATGATAAAGGGTGATGATGATAAGGATGATGATGGTGGTATAACACTACTTCTACTACTACTACTACTACTACTACTACTACTACTACTACTACTACTACTACTACTACTACTACTACTACTACTACTACTACTACTACTACTACTACTACTACTACTACTACTACTACTACTACTACTACTACTACTACTACTACTACTACTACTACTACTACTATTACTACTACTACTATTACTACTACCACTATAGTAGCAGTAGTACTACTGCTTATAGAAATAGTAATCATCATGATACAACAATTATGAAGCTAATGATGATGAGCAATATTAAAGGTATATGATATGACAATGATAATCAGAGATAGTGTACTATTAAGTACTACTATCACAAAATATGATAAATGAATACTAATAATCAAGATGGATGATGATGCTTATAATTATGATGATGAAAATGATGATGGTAATAATGAACATGATTATTAGAATACCAAATATGAAAATATAAAATACATACATAAGCAATGAAGTGGGTTGGTCATGATTGTGAATATGCACGTCATTTCACTCCTATAACTTAAATTCCATGGACGACTTCCTTGAAAAAGACTTAAGTCACTAACAATCAATGTGTGATATTATGTTGTCTAGATTATCATATCCATTTGTACAATTGTAATAATAGTTTATCATAATGACATTTCGTATGCATGATCATATTTAAAGGGGCAGATCCAACTTTCATGTATATATAGCCACTGGTGGATCCGGGGGGCACAGCCGTCACTTGTCCCCACCCCCTTTGAGAAGCATAATTAAAATTTGTACTACACAAATGCCATTAAAACAGAGGTGTGTCCCTCTTTTGAAATCGAAGACCTTTATTATTTTTTGTCAAGTTTTATCTGGTACGAACGATCCTTATTTTGTGATTGAAAACCTTTATTTTTTTCTTGCTTGTCAAAGTATTTCAGATACGAAATATCCTTAGTTTGTGGTTGTAAACCTTTTTTTTTGCTTGTCAAAATTTTCCTCCGAAAAATTTGCCCCCTCCCCTTTTGATAATCTTGGATCCACCCGTGTATATGGCGGCATAAAATATTTGTCCATCAAGCAAGAAATAAAAGACAAAATGAAAAGGGATCGAAGCGGGGATTCAATGGACAATAATACACAGGTTAGGGAGTTGCAGGGGGGGGGTGGCACGTACCAATGTGATTCACGCCAGAGAATACAGACCATTGTTGTAGTCGAGTAAATCTTACTAATCATTCCTTTTTTCTCTCTCCCTCTCAATATAGAGAAATGACGAACGTTTTAACCGAGCGATGTTAATGAACGTCGGTTTCGTCGAGGCCCTAAATTTTACGAACTACGACTGCGTGGTCTTCCACGACATCGATCACCTTGCCGTCAATGTTAAAAATTATTTCGGCTGTGATAACATGCCCCGACATTTTATATCCGGAGAAAAAATATGGGAGTGGAAGTAAGTTGCTCTTTCAACATTTATTCTACTCTTGTACATACTACTAGTCTGCATGCACAGACTCAAATTTGATATTTTAACCATTTATCATGTTTATAAACATGTCCAGAGTGAAGACTATACTTCAAACCGCCAGTATGTGTCAAGGAAGAGGCAATCACACTGAAGAGTCAATCTAGTCTCGCTACTTCAGAATCTACATCATGCACGATGCTAGTTGCGAAAACCAACGGTCTGTGTTTGAAGACTAATATGCGACAGTGACAACAACGAAACCGACTCCAGACCAATCAAACATGTCAAAGCTATTACACTATTTCCAGTGGCATACCATCAAGGTCTGCGCCTGCAAACTAGTCGGAGGGGGTGATACCACGGAAAGGGGGGGGGGGGCGGGCTCGAGAGGCGAATGCCCCAATGATTTTTCAAGCTTTTAAAAAATAGGAAAGAAAAGAACAAACATGCAGAAAGCATGGATAAAGATGTCAGGGTTTGAAGTTTTATACTGTGACACCACGATTAATCAATTGAGAAAAAAATACGCATTGTTCAGCTCTATGTTTTCGACGCCCGCCCCAAGCACTATTTCATTTCATTTATTCATGCACTAAATAATCTTGCGTCAATCATCCTTCCCGTATTTCTGTAATGTCAACTATCCTAGCCTTAGCGATTATTGATTTTGAATCTAATTTGGTTTGTACTAATGTATTTTTACTTTTTCAGTTACTACCGCTATTGAATAGAAACAATTCACCCCCCCCCCCCCCGCCCCCAGTATATTCCCCTCATCCCAGGATAATGTATGATGTTAAAACATTTCCTAAAGTGTACATTGGCGATATATCTGCATATTCACCTCGAAATCTGCAATCCAAACAAAATTACGCTACCTGCCTCTAAGACACTGAAAATTCATCTCGAAGGGTTATACGCAATGCACTAAAGTATGAACAACTCTGTAAAACACCGTACTTCCTTAATTTATTCAGCCCATTGTCAGGTAATCGAGACTTTCGGAATGTAATTAATTACCGACCATCACGGCTATTTATCATCTCTCCCACTCATCATTTTACCCAAAGATGGCTGCATCTCTATTGTGTTTTGGTTTCTGTGAGTCATATGTGTACAGTGTGTGCGTGTTGGTGCATTATGCACGGGCATTGGGGGTTAAGCTTAATTGTGTATTTTTGTCATTTGCTCGATCTCTTCTCGCTCTTCCCATGTCTGGTGTTTATCTGCGCATGCTCATCGATCATCTCCTCGCGATATCTCATTTTCCCTCATCCCAATCTCGATCTCTTTGTTTTCATTAACATGCACACGCCACCCCCCCCCCCTTGATCCACCCTCTCTCTCTCTCCCACATCTCTCCCCTCTCCCTTCTGCATTTATTACCTCTTTCTATCCTGCCTCCACTCTTTTTTCTCCCTCTGTCTTTATCGATCTCCCTCCCTCCCATGGCTCACTCACAAACGCCCACACTCACTCCTCGTTGGCCCACTCCCCCTCATACACACAGACATCCACACTCATTCCTCGTTGGCCCGTGCATACACACAGACACCCACTACGATTTCTGATTTGCTTTTCGTTCATCAATATTAAAGAGCGTCATCTACGTCAACAAAATGTTTAAAGCGTCATATTTCATCATTTATTTATTTATTCATTTATTCATGCATGTTCACAATTTACAATGTAAAAGAATACACAGATAAATATATAAATATAAACGAAAAACAAGTAAATAATGAACATATATACAAAGGTGTTGCAACATAAGCTAAAGCTTGATTAGTTGAAGCACCTTTAAACTTGTATTGCATCAAAGCAAACAAAATAAAAATGTAATAATAAGGAAGAGAGGAAAGAAAGAGAAGAATGTAAAAGACTGCCGAGATATAACAATTAAGTGTCAAATCGTTATGAATATATGGTATAGTAATTCATCAAAGTTAAATTCTTCTTCAGTTACAAAGAATATAAAAATAGAAAACAAAATTACCTGCTAGCACTTTACAGATTCTGTAATTTTGAAAGGAGATTTTGCTTTACAGACAATTTAAAAGAATGTGAGGTTTTTTAAAATTTCGAATATTATGTGGAAGAGAATTGCAAACATCTGAATCACGGTGTCTGATTTATGAGCTGATACGGTGCGGGGATTAACCAAATGTATGTTCGATGACTGTCTTGTGCTATATGAATGGACGGTGCTATTAGGCTGAAACATTGAAGAAAAAAATCAGGGAGCATATTGGCATTAAAACGAATCATAATTAAAGCAGTTTGCAAAAAAATTATATATTCTACCTTCAAGCACTTCAGCTTTACAAATACGGGATTTGTATGGTCTCTGTAACCAGACCCAGTATGCGAACTGCTTTCTTTTGCAAGAGAAATATATTGGTAGTTGACACTTTAGTTGCAGCCCAAAGAACATAGCAATATGAAATATGTGGCAGTACAAGAGTATTGTATATCATCAATAATATCATATCATTAACAACTGTTTTTATCTTGATAAAATTCAAAGTAAACCACCGTTCTAGCACATATACGGGCAAGCTATGGGTGTCGATCTGTATTCATGGCTGTGGGCTGTTTATTCTCTTGTGAGGGATTTTTTTTATTGATATTCTATTTCATTATTCATGTATTCTTTTAGTTTGGGCGGAGGTCAGTGGCGTAATGAGACACGGCAAGACGGCGAAGTAAATTTTAAGATTAAGTGAGAGAACCGAGGGAGCCAAAAATGTATTTTTAATATATGAATCAATTTGTTATGACGGATTTTGTCATATTTAAAACATATATCAAAATCACTTCCAAAAGTTTGACTTATCTATTTAAAAAGCATTTTGAAATTAATTTAGCCCTTTATGTCATGTCTTGCCCTAAAACTTTAGTCTCATTAAGCCCCTCACCTCCGCCTAAACTAAAAGAATAATAAAATAAAAGCTATCAAAAAAAGATTCCTCAGAAGAAAAAAACAGCCCCAAACATGAATACAGATCTACACCCATAGCTTGCCAGTATATATGTTGTTTAATTTGAATTTATCAAGATAAATTTGAAATATGGCGTTTTAAACATTTTGTTGACGTAGATGACGCTCTTTAATATTGATGAACGAAAAGCAAATCAGAGAGCCGACGGCAATTTTGATGTTCGCGGTGCGATTGTCCGAATTCAGAATCACGGAGCGGAAAGAGTGTTCTGATTTTGTTTTTGATATATAAAACACAAATATAGAATTAGAAAACAGAAAAAGCTCAAAAGTATTTATGCTTTCAATTTTCTGTTTTTTGATCTACAAAAACGAAATCACAATACGTTTTCCTCGTGATTTCGCTTTTGTGTTTTCAACCAAAGCATGATCGGAACGAAAAAACGAATTATCCATTAGTACCTTGATTAGTCATTCCTCGTTAGTCCACTCTCCCTCATACACACATACACCCACACTCGATTCCTCGTTAGTCCACTCTCCCTCACACACACACACACCCACACTCATTCCTCGTTAGTCCACCCCCCTCATACACACATGCACCCACATACACTCCTCGTTGGTCCACTCTCCCTCATACACACATACACACACTCCTCGTTAGTTCACTCTCCCTTATACTCACATACACCCACACACACTCCTCGTTGGTCCACTCTCCCTCATACACCCACACACACTCCTCGTTAGTTCACTCTCCCTTATACTCACATACACCCACACACACTCCTCGTTGGTCCACTCTCCCTCATACACCCACACACACTCCTCGTTAGTCCACTCTCCCTTATACACACATACACCCACACACACTCCTCGTTGGTCCACTCTCCCTCATACACACATACACACACTCCTCGTTAGTTCACTCTCCCTTATACTCACATACACCCACACACACTCCTCGTTGGTCCACTCTCCCTCATACACCCACACACACTCCTCGTTAGTCCACTCTCCCTTATACACACATACACCCACACACACTCCTCGTTGGTCCACTCTCCCTCATACACACATACACACACTCCTCGTTAGTTCACTCTCCCTTATACACACATACACCCACACACACTCCTCGTTATTCCACTCTCCCTCATACACACAGACACACAGACACCTACACACAGACACCAACACACATTCCTCGTTAGTCCACTCTCCCTCATACACCCACATACTTTTTTTTTGTTTTGAATAATGTTTTATTCTGATTTCATAAACAAAAAGTTACATAGCATTTCAATTTAACATTTCGAATCATATATAATACTTTACACTTCATATTTTCACTTTTTTTCTCTAACTTAATAAAATCATAAGTCATATATATCTTTAGAAAACAATGAAACGAGTTATTATAAAAATGCTTAAAGACCAAACTTCCCCCTCCCCCCGCCCCAACACACACACACAACACACCACTGCCCAGAAGATCTGCTCACACTCATAAATAAGTCATGTTTTAAAGTACAAATCAATTCGATGAACAATTTTGAATATAACAAGCTCACGGGAGAAGCATTACATATATTGAAAGTAAATAAAGACTTACAACTTAACCTTGTCACAAGTTTACTGTTTCCCATTTTTGCAAGTGCCGCCCTAATTTCCCCATTTAATAGCTTTTTTCTTTTCTTGATCCTTATATTCTAAAATAAGTTTATGCATATCGTCAATGGTTGGTAAAACCCCCTCTCTAAATATAAGTAATATATATTTTACCATAAAGATAATAGTATTACAACTTTTTATTCTATTCGTATTGCCTGACAAACCAACAAATATATCCCGCACACACACACTTCGTTAGTCCACTCTCCCTCATACACACAGACACCCACACGCACTCCTCGTTATTCCACTCTCCCTCATACACAAATACACATACTCCTCTTTAGTCCACTCTCCCTCATACACCCACACACACTCTTCGTTAGTCCACTCTCCCTCGTACACACAGACACCAACACACACTCCTCGTTAGTCCACTCTCCCTCATACACCCATACACACTCTTCGATAGTCCACTCTCCCTCATACACACAGACACCCACACGCACTCTTCGTTAGTCCACTCTCCCTCATACACACAGACACCAACACACACTCCTCGTTAGTCCACTCTCCCTCATACACCCATACACACTCTTCGTTAGTCCACTCTCCCTCATACACACAGACACCCTCACGCACTCCTCGTTATTCCACTCTCCCTCATACACACATACACCCACACACACTCCTCATTAGTCCACTCTCCCTCATACACCCAAACACACTCTTCGTTAGTCCACTCTCCCTCGTACACACAGACACCAACACACACTCCTCGTTAGTCCACTCTCCCTCATACACCCATACACACTCTTCGATAGTCCACTCTCCCTCATACACACATACACCCACACACACTCTTCGTTAGTCCACTCTCCCTCATACACACATACACAACCACACAAATTCCTTGTTGGTGCACACTCCCTCATACACACAGACACCAACCCTCATTCATTGTGACCCATTCTCCCTCATATACACAGACACCCACAGTCATTTCTCATTAGTCCACTCTCATACACACACACACTCTCTCTCTCTCATACACACAGGAACCCACACTCACTCATTGTTTGCTCACTCCCCCTCATACACATACACATCAACACACACTCCTTGTTGACCGTGTACTCTCCCTCATACATACACACACACACTCTCTTTCTCTATCATACACACAGGCACCCTCACTCACTCCTTGCTGACCCGTGCACTCTACCTCATACACACACACACTCTCTCTCATACACACAGACGCCCATACTCACTCTTCCTAAATGCATCGTACACACTTACTCCCACACAAACCCCTCGGCGCTTTTTTCCCTGTACACACAAACACCCACTCTCACTCATCGCTAGCCTACTCTCCCTTTACATACGCACTCACTCCTCGTTAGCAAACTCTCCTTCATACATACAGACACCCATAATCACTCCTACTTGGCCCACCCTCCCTAAATGCGTCATACACACTGACTCCCACACGCTCCTCATTGGCCCACTGGCCGTCGAACACACAGACACAAACATTCACTACTCAATCTTTGGCCCACTCTCTTTTTCATACACAAACACGCACAATCACTCTTCGTTGGCCCACTTTCTCTCTGTAGTCTGCTTTCTATCGATCTCTGTAGGGATCTTGTGGTTCAGTAGATAAGTGTCTGGACTTTGAACAAGGTCCAGGGTTCGAAACTCACCATGGCCTTAAGCTACAAATGCCATTCTTCACCCGGGTGTAATAAATGGGTACCCGGTAGGAAGGGATGTCACTGAATACTCCGAGTACGCGCATCTGATCAGGGTAGCCGTGCTAATAACATGAATAATCCGAATATTTACCGTAGTATGAAGCGCTTATAGAAACATTTATTAAGCACGATTCAGCTGTTGTGTGTTATTATTAGCTCTCATAATTATCCCAACCACTCCTCTCCGTATTATTCTCTTCCTTTCTTTTTGTCTCTTCTCTTGTTGTCCCACGATTTTTGCTGTTCACGTTTTACATTTCCATGTCGACCTCTCTATATCATTAGCCGCCTCTCGAAATATGGATGCAGAAAAACTTGGAATTAATGAATAAAAAATTAATGAAAATCAATTGAATGATTGATTAAGATGAATATAGAAATGAATCAATCAGTATATGCCTAATAAGTTGACATTAATCAGTTATTGGTAAGTAGCTTATGAATTAATTAAACAAATATGCATACATTGCTGGTATAAAATAAACTCAATACTCTCCGTCGTTTTTGTCTCCCTGCAGGATAATATACGAAAATCTCTTTGGTGGAGTGACGGGGCTTACCACACAACAGTTCTATGACATCAATGGTCTGCCCAATGTCTACTGGGGATGGGGTGGTGAAGACGATGAATTCGCAAAGAGGGTAAAGGCTAAGGGTTTTAAACGATCGCGACCCAAAGGGGAGATCGGGTACTTCGATTCCGTCGTTCACGAAAAAAAGGAGTCAAGTCCGACTAACGAAGCAAGGTAAAGTCGTATTTTTCTTAATATATGTATATATCTAAAAGGACAAGTCCACCCCACAAAAAAATTGATGTGAATAAAAAAATCCAACAAACATAATGCTGAAAATTTCATCAACATTCGGATGTAAAATATGAAAGTTTTAACATTTTAAAGTATCGCTTAATTTCACAAACAGTTATATGCACACCCTGGTCGGTATGCAAATGAGGAGACTGATGACGTCTTGAACTCAATATTTCTTTTGTATTTTATTATATGAAATATGAAATATTCTAATTTTCTCATTGTCAAGTAAAACAGTGACTAATTCCTCCCTTGAAGTTACATATTACTATATGGTTCAGTCAAGTGGGTCCCTGTGGTCAAATTCGTAAAAAATGTAATATTGTATAATTCAAATAAAAAAACAAAAGAAATAGTGAGTGATGGACATCATCGCCTGACCTATTTGCATGTCACTGAGTTGTGCATATCACTGTTTTGTGAAAAAAATAAGCGAAACTTTAAAATGCCATATCATATTTTACATCCGATTTTGATGAAATTTTCAGCGTTATGCTATTTTGATTTTTTTTTTAATTCAAATCAGCATTTTGCTGGGGCGGACTTTACCTTTATAGATATGATTGCGTATACATTGAAATAATAACAACGTGTGTAAATGAATGTTGTCACCAAGAAATTAAGAGAATCTTAACTTTACCAATAAGAATGATAACAACAGGGTGTTGAAAAAAAGAAAATATCTATTGAAAAAAAAATCAAACCTATTTACAAAAACTGCAAAAAAACTTCCTTTCTTTCGACAGATTGTGTACTCTATTTGTTAAACCCGGGGTTTGATTGAATACATTGCTTGATTGTATTATTGATCTTTATTCAGACGCAGTTGAATACGCAATAATTAGTGCTGGGGTCGAGAGAAAACACTTGCAATGAAACTAAGAATAAATATTTAAGAAGTTTACACAGCAGTATACACTCAGCAATAACACTATGAACGAACGTAGACCACCCCCTCCCGATTAACTGACAAATACGATTTTATTATGTTACTTTTGTACAGGTTTTGTCTTCTTAATAACTACGTTCATAGGAAAACCACCGACGGTGTATCAAACTTGAGATATGAACAACCGACAATAGAACTGCATCCTCTTTATACCAACGTCTCTGTCAACATCCAGAAGCTACCTTGGAATCCTCGTTGGCCAAGGTGTGAAGGGCAGTAGCGTATTTATCATTATTATACTATAAGTGTTGTACACCTTGATGGTGTTAACATCAGTGCCTTGGGCTTTCATGCATGATGAATGATGTAGAAGACTACACCTTTGTACACTTCAAAAGCTATGGTGTTGATGCCAGTATCTTGGGCTTTCATGAAAAGAATGGATGAAAAGGACAATAACATTTGTGCACTTCAAATGTCATGGTGTTAACATCAGTGCCTTGCGCTTTCCTCGATAGTGAGTACATGTAGAGGATCTGTACACTTCAAAATTCATGCTTTCTACATCGTCGTCTTGTCTTGGGCTTTCCCGAATAGTGAATGACTGTACAGGGCTATAACACCTTTGTTCACTTCGAAAGTATTGGTGTTTAACATCAGTAACTCGGACTTTCCTCAATTGTGAATGGATGTGGAGGACGATAACACCCTTGTACACTTGATCAAAAGCTTTCGAATAAGAAGCTATCTACACTTCAAAGGCCACGGTGTTAACCAACATCGGTGTCTAATTAGTCTTTCATATTATGGTGAATGAATGTATAATGACGGACAATAACACCTTTACTAAGCGGGATGTATACTTCAATAGTCGTACAGGGTGTTAGCATCGAGTGTCTTGGTCTTTCAAGGAGAATAAATGACGCTCCGTTGACACTAGATTATTGAAGAGTGCTTGTCATATTGCTGCATTTATGAGAGCAGCCAATTATGCTGCCCCAGCGACATACATTCCTGATTAAAAGAGAAGTCCGCCCCAACAAAATATTGATTTGAATAGAAACAAAGAGAGAAGTCAAACAAGCGTAACACTGGAGATTTCATCAAAATTAGATGTAAAAATTATGGCGCTCTAGATTCAAATATATATCCACAAATTTAGTGATTTCTTGACAATTTGGTGTGTTCTTTGTTTACTATAAAAAGGACATTTTGCAAATTTTCTGTAGAAAAAAATATGACACGGATGGATTTCCACAGAGTTACGGATTAATTGGATCAATCGGAACTCTTTGTAAGACAAGGCCCAGATCACCAGTCTAAGGCAGTCTTGCAGATCAATGATGTTAACAGAGGAAAAGACCAAACATTTTACGACACATTTGATGATGGAATCCTCTCTGAACACGAACTGCCAGTCTGAACACATAGGCCCGTATTCTGAAGTAGGGTTTGACTTCGAACATGGTCTAACTCTGTGCGAAAATTATGGGATGCCGAACTTTTCAAAATTTTGTTTACAGTGAATGCTTCTCATGTTTACTCTGCTCGTCATTAATTCTATAATGGTGGAGACAACTGTCATACTTGGGAGTCAAATGAGCTCCCAGGACCAAAATCCAGTTAAAACCAATTACAGCAAAACCAATTGAAACCAGTTGGCCAACTGGTTTCAATAGGGAAATTGGAACAACTGGTTCCAATTGAAAACCAGTTGCCAATTGGTTCCAGTTAAAACCAGTTGGCCAACTGGAACCAGTTGGCAATTGGTTTCAATTGGTTCCAGTTGTTCCAATTTCCCTATTAAAACCAGTTGAATCCAATTGGAGGCAACTGGTTTCAATTGGTTCCAGTTGAAACCAATTGGAGGCAACTGGTTTCAACTGGAACCAGTTGAAACCAATTGGTTTCCAACTGGATCCAATTGGAACTTCCAGTTGGAATGAACTTAATTAGTTACAAATTAATTAACGTTTGCACTATAAATATTGCTCATGCCAACACAGAAGCAGTGTTATATGTCTGTTAATACCAATGTAAAGGGCATTGATAAAACACAGACTTACATATGTATACATGTATATGGAAGATCTTCAAATATATGTATTTTTGTTTGATGTAATTCGGTAACAGTTAGTGGTGTACTAATTATCTTTTAATCTGTTCTAATTATAATCTTTAACATTTATGAACATGGTTTTCACAGCTAAGTATTCTAAAAACTTATCTGAAAAAAGTGTGGTACTTCAAATTGAAAAAAATTCAATAGATACAATGTAAATTAAGATAAATCTGATAAAACATTGATAAGTGCACACTGGCAAAAAATATGCAAATTAACTGGTTTCAATTGGAACCAGTTGGGTTACTGGAAAATTTCCAATTGGAAACCAATTGGAAATCATTTCCAGTTACCCAACTGGATCCAGTTAGGATTTCCAGTTACCCAACTGGACCCAGTTAGGATTTCCAGTTACCAACTGGTTCCAATTAGAGTTCATTTCCAGTTACCCATCTTTCCAGTTAGAAGTCATCCCCAGTTGCCCAACTGGTTGCAGTTAGGATTTCCAGTTACCCAACTGGTTCCAGTTAGAAATCATTTCCAGTTACCCAACTGGTTCCAGTTAGGATTTCCAGTTGCCCAACTGGTTCCAGTTAGGATTTCCAGTTACCCAACTGGTTCCAGTTAGAAGTCATCTCCAGTTGCTCAACTGGTTCCAGTTAGGATTTCCCGTTACCCAACTGGTTCCAGTTAGAAATCATTTCCAGTTGGAAGTCATTTCCAGTTACCCAACTGGTTCCAGTTAGGATTTCCAGTTGCCCAACTGGTTCCAGTTAGGATTTCCAGTTGCCTAACTGGTTTCAATTGGTTTCAACTGGAAGTTGCTCAATTCCAGTTAAAACCAATTGAAACCAGTTGAAACCAATTGAAACCAGTTGGAAATCCAACTGGTTTCAATTGGATTTTGGTCCTGGGAGCTGATACATTGAACCTCTACTGTTATAGATTTACGTAGCAACTGGCTTTCCATAGTTTAACCACAACGTAGAACCAGAGTTTAATTTAAACCCGATTTCAGAATACGGGCCTATAACTTTAACAGTGTACTGAAATGTTGTCTTCGATGTTGAGTTAAGTCGGGCTCCGTTAATTTATTGTTACGTACACACACCAACATGACCAAATTTAGTTTTTACAAAGATTTCTTATAAAGTTTAGGTTATTTTAACCTATTTGCAATATGACATTACAATGAGACCTGGGTACCGTTTCATAAAGCTGTTCGTAAGTTAAGAGCGACTTTAAGAACGACTGGTGAACCCATCTTATGCGCTAAACCATCGTCAATTCAATATATACCGCAAGAAAAGAATCACCAGTCGTTCTTAAAGTCGCTCTTAACTTACGAACAGCTTTATGAAGCACCCACCTGGGGCCCGTTGCAGAAAGAGTTGCGTTTAAACGCAAGTCAAAAAATCAATTGCAAGTCCCAAATGCGCGCTGTTAATTGGTTAAAAATCAAGTTGCGCATGATTTTTAGAGTTGCCATTGATTGCAACTCTTTCTGCAACAGGCCCCTGGTGATCATTTCGTAAAGCTGTTCGTAAGTGCATTGGGACTTTAAGAACGACCGGTAAAGGCGGTTAACATTTGCCAATGAATATACTATCATTTACCACAAAGTGTCGCCAGTCCTTCTTAAAGTCGCTCTTAACTTACGAACAACTTTATGAAACACCCACCTGGGCCCCGTCCTACAAAGAGTTGCGATTGATCCAATCAACCACAACTATGGACGACCAGCAACATCAACTAAAATGTATGATGGTGGCCCCAAGTCTGCGCACAAAACAATTTGAGTTAAGATTTAACATGAATTTCTTCTTATTTCACAAAATATTTTGGTTAATAGTGTTCCTTATATTATTAAGAGTAAGTGTACCAAATTTCTCATTAAAAAATGAAAGAAAATATAAAATTTCTTGCAAAAACCTCGGGCAGTCATTTTCAGATTGGAAAAATGGTACCCCATGTCTGCGCACTCATTCACTTTGCACACGATTCGGGATTGTGATGAAAGGCTGCATTTTGAGGTCGTCACGTGAAATGCTCTGAATTCAATATTTTTCCACCATTTTGAGTCGGATTTTTTTTATGAATACCTGTCTATGTATTGCATGTGTAAGCCCAGAAGGAAAAACCAGTTCCACTGGACCAGTTAGACCAGTATAATTTTAACTGGTAACTCTGGAAATCATGGAAATTGGAACATCAGTTTACTGGTCTAACTGGTCATACTGATCCAGTAAAAAATTTTACTGGTCCAGTTAAAAATTAAACTGGTCTTGAATACTAGAATTTTTTACTGGTCTTGTTTCTGGTGGTTGTTACTGGTCTCACTGTTCTTTATACTGGTCTCAGTGGTCTTCATACTGGTCTAACTGGTCGAACTGGTCCTCTTACTGGATCAGTTTATTACAAGCATTTGGTTTGTTATATACCATGGCCAGTGAAATGTGATGGAAAAGATAGTTAGTAAATTAATCTTTCTGCTGTTATTTTGAATGTGATGTATGAAATTACACATTTTCATTGTGAATTAGTTCACACACTTATTTTGAAGGTGTTCAAACAACACAGTGCTATTGCAAGGATATTCCATTATAAATCCTGATTTTTCTTAAAAAACAGGAAGTATGCAAATGAGGTAAACCACATGATCAGCATCATCAGAATTACTGGTATTACTGGTCTTGACCAGTTTAATGTCAAATATTGAATTACTTTAGACCAGTTGACTATATGTCCGAGGAATACTTCTTGCTTTGATCTTAATAATTATTCTGATGTTAATATCAATACTTGATAATTATGATAATATTAATGATAATAATTACAATATCAATAACAATAATAACAGTAATAAGAACGATCAAAACAATGATCATAATAATCATAATAAGAATAATTGTGATGATCATAAGAACAATGATGATAACAATGATAAATGATAACGATAATAAGTTTCTCTGAATTGTAAGATTAATTTTTCATAATTTGCAAAATGATCCGACTTGAAAGTCATTATTTATTGGACCGGTAACCAGAATGCAATTGTTTGAACTGGTCTCCAGGTCATATTTACTGGTCCAGTTAAAAATCAATTGGTCCATTAAACATATACTGGAAACCAGTAAAAATCTACTGGAAACCATTTATTGGACCAGTAACACCAGTTTAATGAAAATCAATTTAACCGGTATTACTAATTGCTTCAACTGGAATGCAATTG
This sequence comes from Lytechinus variegatus, assembly GCF_018143015.1. Taxonomy (NCBI): domain Eukaryota; kingdom Metazoa; phylum Echinodermata; class Echinoidea; order Temnopleuroida; family Toxopneustidae; genus Lytechinus; species Lytechinus variegatus. Next base: position 35,452,961 of record NC_054748.1, read on the forward strand.
TTGGAACTGGTCTCCAGTTGATTTTTACTGGTCCACTTAAAATCAACTGGCCCAGTTAAAATATACTGGAAACCAGTAAAAGAATTACTGGTCTAACTGGTTTTCCTTCTGGGAATTTCGTGCTCCTTGCGTATCTTCTTTTACTAGAATCGCGCAGATTCGCGGGTGCGCAGACTTGGGAGACCGCGCCGACATGGTGGAACTGACCATATGCTATTTTTTTCTAAACGAGAATGCATATTCATAAATTGTTATTTGACAATTTTGTTTGTCTGCCTTTGTTTATAGTGGGCATTTTGCAAATTTCCTGTTATAAAATAATGAATAATATAGGATTTGTATAGCGATGGTGTCCACCTTGCTAGGTGCTCAAGGCACTCCTATATTACCCTGGCTATAAGCAAGTATAACGATTCCGGTGCGCACAGCTTTTTAAAGAATTACTTCCTGCCGGTGCCCAATTACTGTTGAAAAAAAATTGTAACACTAACGGATTTCCATAGAGTTACAATTTTTTTATACGGTATTACCATAAATGATAATAAAGCAGTGAGAGGTGGGACTTGAAGTCAACAAAAACTTAGTCTGTATTCTGAAGTCGGGTTTAACTTAAACTTAGGTTTAAAATTGTGGTTTATGTATGGAAAGCCAATTGTTGCATAAATCACTAACGGTATAGAGATATCATATTTCAGCTCATTTTTGCTCTTTATCATTCATAATTGTCTAGGAAGTATAAATAAATGATTGCCTTCACCTTCGATGAATCAGGAAAGAGCACAGCAAACATACGACTTAATACAAATTTTGACTTTTTTGGCTTCCCATAATTTTAGCACAGAGTTAGTCCATGGTCTAAGTTAAACCTGACTTGAGAATAAGGGCCGTAATGTCTAAATTTGCAATGGCAGCGAAGTACTGGGACCCCTTTTACAAAAATTGCTTTAACAAATGTTCAATAACAGTTTAAAGCTACTGAAATGTTTGATTTGAATGGGAGATATTAAAACTTGATATAGAAGGCACGTATAAGTACCGTTTCATTCAATATATCATGCATGATTTTTATGGGTCTTTTTTTTTTATTTGAGAATTATGACATTCTGTGAATTGTGGAAATGTCGCGCAATACGTAGTGTTTATTGCTTGTGATTCGTTGCATCCCAACTCATTTGATTCAGGAATGTTAAGTGCAATCCTAATACACTGTTAGAAAATTTATCCTTAAAATAAAAGAAGTTCCTGCAGCAGAGTCTCGAGAACACCTGTAATCTTAGCGAATTGCGTAATCTTACAGGAAATTGGTATTTGGTGTATGGAAACTTACATATTTCCTTGAATAAAACACCCTTTTTCCCCTTTTTAAACAGACCTGTTCTGTTGAATTGCAGAAAAGAACCTGTTTAATGAATTTACAGAATGATTCTGTTATTGCTTTCTGCATAATCTTCTGTTTATTTTCTGTAAAATCACGTTTTTTTTAACAGTGTATGTGTTGAATTTTTACTACGTTTGCCATCTTTACTTTTTGTAGCTTGCATAGTTTTACCGCTTTTTTCTGTCGTGATTGTATAGGCTACATGCCTGCTTTCAAATTTGATTGCGCAAATAGTGTTCAATTGATTGAATTTGCCAAAAATTGTTGACAACACTGATTCATAGAGCAAAACAACTCGCAGTGTGACGTCATAAAGCTGGCTTCCGTAACATTTGACTCAGGTATGGCATAATTAAGTGTGTGACGTAACGAAACAAAAATTATGGTCACATTTATTACGGGAACTGGTCCATGTAAGTCTTAAGGAATTGCCATCAAATTGATTTTATGAAAATTTTGTGAAATAAGAAATGCATTTTAACGAAGATTTGGAGAGAATCTATCAGGGAATGTGCGATTTATCGGTTAGCAAATTTTTGTGACGTCAGACGGGAGAAGGTCCATAGGCGTAAAATTCAATCTTTCTTTTCTGACGGTTAAGTCCGAATACCGATTTAACACGTGCTTTCAATACTTCATCAGACATGCTTGTGAATGTAACTATTTTCGGTCATAATGGACCATAAAACTGATTTCTCATTTAGAATTATCTTATCACGGGGCTGTTGTTCGAATGTGACGTCACGAAAATTGTTTTTCTGTTCATAGACGGATTTTCATGGATCTAAAAAAGTTTCTTTTATTTTTTTTTCTCAATAAAAACAACCTCATTTCACAGTGGACTTCCTATGATCAAACAATCGTTGTGTAACACGAAAGATTGTTTTTATTCATCTCTATTTCTTTTTTTATTATTTCAAACTACTCGAGGAAAGAGGAGTATTGATTTCAAAGTAGTTAATTTCGTCCATTTACTTTTTTCTATGGCTCGCTACAAATAAGATTATCATACATACTATTACAACAGAGAAATTATTTTAAAAACAATTCATGATGTTTTATCAAAATATATTACTAGGAATGATACTGCCTTATTACTATCGTTAATATGATATAAATGCATGTACATGCAGGACATGTACTTAAAGGAGAATGAAACCATTGAAACAAGATAGCTTGTCTGAAAACAGAAAAATCAAAGAAACAGATCAACGAAAGTTTGAGAAAAATCGGACAAATAATGAGAAAGTTATGAGCATTTGAATATTGCGATCACTAATGCTATGGAGATAGCAAATTGGCAATGCGACAAAGATGTGTGATGTCACTTGTGAACAACTCCCCCCACTACTTTAGTATATACTTCACTTGAATTGCCTCTTTTATCACATCTATCCATAAATCATACTGTTCTTTCTACATGAGGGCATGTAATACATATTTTTAAAGAATACATCATGGATAAAGAGTTTGTATCATCATAAGAAAAAGCAAAAAGAGTCATTTTGAGGGTATTTTATAGTCCACCAAAGGGAAAGTTGTTCATCAGTGACATCACACATCCTTGTCGCACTGCCAATGTGAGGATCTCCATAGCATTAGTGATTGCAATATTCAAATGCTCATAACTTTCTCACTATTTGTCCGATTTTTCTCAAACTTTCTTTATTCTTATTATTTGATTTTTCTGTTTCTACACAAGCCTATTTGTTCCAAAGGTTTCATTCCCCTTTAAGAATATAACCAATAAACAATTCTTACGCGTATATACTACTACATCGCACGGTACACAGTGCAACGAACTTTTATTGTGCAACGCATCTTTACCAAAGAAATTAAGCCACCGTGCAATGCACGTTTATTTTGTGTATAGCTGCTTTTAAAGATCACCTACATGCAGTGTATTCACGCAGTGTATCGTGCGTGTGAATACGTGATGAGTCACAATGGTAAAATGCTCGAATTTTACATAATCATATCGTGTGAAGATACGGCTCAATGGATTTGTGCACATATTGACACTGAGAGTGTTCACATACAACTGGAGTGTGTTAATATGCATGCATGAATCGCATTGTGTTTTACATTGTCAATATACTGTTAACACACTGTGCGCGCACAGTCAACACACTGTGAACACACAGTCAACACACTGTGAATTACACACTGTGCACTCAAACTTGCGTAGATCATGCAGCAGGTTTAAAGCAAACCTGCAACCTAATGAGCAACTCTCAGTGTGTCCACATTGTGTTCAATGCTGGATACACTGAACACACAGTTAACGCACACTGTCAATACACATTTAACATACTGTGAACACACTGTGTACTAAAACTTTAGATCGTGTTGGTTTAAAGAAAACTTGCAAGCTAATTGAGCAACTAGCTCGTCTGTGTATTCACAGTGCTTTCGCAATGTGTTCAACACCGGACACACTGTGAACACACGGAACACACGGTCAACACACTGTGTCCTAAAACTTGCATAGATCATGCAGCCGCTTTAAAGGAAACTTGCAACATTAAGAGCCACTCGACAGCATGGCACAGTGGTCGGTGGTTGGCCTATAGTCCTTGGCTTTTGAATGGGAAAGTTATGGATTCGAATCCCAGTATTAGTCTGAACCTTGCTGGATTGAAACTCAGGACAAAAGACCGAACAAAGACTAGTCTCTTATTTTTTTTTATATAGCGAGCCAATGGTGTGTTTAGAGATTTTATGATTTATTCAAAGACTTTTCATACACTGTAAAATTTTTGAAGCTCGTTGATTGTTTAAAACAAACACTCCAACAACAATTTGTGTAAACTTTTGCGAAATTATTTTTACTTTTTCAACAATTTTTTTTACTGTAAACCATAGTTGTTACACTGACGGGCTTACACAACGTGCTTCAATATTTTAACAGCATTTTTAAATGAACAAGACAGGGATTGTTGCAGCTATGCGGAAAAAAAAAGTCGATTGGGACGTAACAAATAACTTCTTAGTTTCGCAACCATATCTTTTTAACGATTGTAAGTGATGCATGTGACATGTTTTACATTGTTTGTTTTTATCAAACATTAACTTGTTATGTTAGATTATATTTAATTAAACTATTTTCTGTTTGAGTTGAAAAGTCATAATTTCCCTATTATACGCAGTAAAAATACGCTTACAACAAATTATTTCAATCAATTGTTTAAACTTTTAAGCAACTTGTTCAAAACTTTAAAAAAATAGTTGTTAAATTGATGAACTTAGATAATGTGCACATAATTTTAAACACAATGTTAAAGTGTACGAGACAAGTATATTTAGGCCTATAGCTGGTCTATGAAAAAAAATCGAGTAGGGTGTAAGAAATTGGCTCCTCGGTACCGATTGCAAAATGATTGTTATTGAATGATATGAAATATTTAATTTTTAGCAATAATTTATCATGTTTATTTTTAATTAAACTGTTTTCTTTTTCAGATGAGAATGCACCCCCCACCCCTAATATGGGCGATTTCCTTGCTAAAAAAATCAGCCCATTTCCCCTACTGTTCAAACAAACGAGGAACTTCATTTTTTTGTGGTAATAATAAAGTACTACTGGGTAGTCCTGTAAAAAAATTACAACCAACAAGAATATGTTTTCCATTGATGAATTAGGGGTGAAAATGTTACGTGTCGTACGGGACATTTCTGAGTCCCGTACGACACACAGCATTTTCACCTTTAATTCACTCGTTCTCATTTTCTGCTGGTTATCACTTTTTCATATCACTACCCGCTTCAACTTCATCGTTAGTTTTATTGCTTAAGCATTCAGCTAATAGACTATAAATTTTTGTCAAAATGCGGGTCAAAATGTCCCGTATCGTCCTTATAGGGACCTCTTTATGGACTTCTAAAAGGGTTTCATATTGCTTAGCCAATAAGCAAGTTTTCCAATAATGTCAATATCAAAATCTCTATGTAACGGGAAATATGTGGGAAAAGAACAGCTTCCATCTTGTGTCATGAACAAATATTATACAGGAAACATAAGACATTAAATCAAATAAACGGTACCTTGAAAGTGACATGTGTGTGTGTGTGAGTCTTCATTCTGTTGTGTTTATGTTGTCGATGGTGAATGGATATTAACATATTCCGAATTTATATAGCGCTTAATACATCGGAACGACTCTAAGCGCTTTACAGACATATTATTACCCCGGTCATCGGATCCTTGCATGCCCGCATACAATGTATGCCCCCTTCTCCACTCCCTGGGGAGCATTCCAACAAGAGTTCCAAGACTCAATTGCTAGGCATACTACATATAGGCTTTCACATCCTACCGGGTATCCATTTAACACCTGGGTGGAGAGTGGCAAAGTGTGGATTAACGCCTTGCCATAGGACGCTAGGCCATGGTGGGATTCGAACACACGACCCTCTGATTACAAGGCGAGAGTCAGAACCGCTACACCACGACGTACGATGTACGAGTTACATTTTCAATATCAGCGAGGTATATATCATCAATTATTTTGTCAAGAATATGCACACGTTGGCATCAGTAACGTGAGGGCAATGGAGACAACCTGCGTGGCAATGCCGGGAATCGAATCCTAGGACTTCCATGGTGTAGTGAAGTGTCTTAGAACACTCGGCCAGGGCTCCTCGCCTAATGATGGCGTTAATCTGAGAATTAGACCATTATTTTTGGCTGCACGGGCCTAATCACAACTGGCAGGCCATATTCATTCGAGCCAACCCATTGCTCAATTTTTAAACTTGATATTGCTGATCGACAAAATGAATGAATATGACTGACAATCTACCACTGATTCTAGGGAGGGTACCTACTTCCTTTTTCCAAATTGGAAAGATATATCACCACTATTGAACTATATTTTTCCTGGCGGAAGAATTAGGGAAATTCTACTCTCTCAAGTGACGAATTTGGTCCCGTCAGGTGTAGTCTTCATAAATTCTGGTTTATTTTTTTAAATGAGCTGGTCGAGGTACCCTTTTCTGGTCAGATATGGAATGTCAGACATTATATCCACTGGTAGTAAACATTCAACCCTCGAATTTCCTCCTTATTTTTTATGAATTCTTTTTGAGTGCCACTTTAACGCACGAGTCTATGAGAATTTAATTAGGCCTGTGAGCCCTTATGTTCATCGATCAAGCAGATACACAGGTAGACCAAAAGCCTCGGTCTCTGTTATGTTGGTTGTTCAGTTGAACTCCGTTGGCTTCACTCACCAAATACAGAGACCGAAGTTCCAGCGCGACAGCCGAGGTAAGTCACTGTTTTTGTTTCTTTTAACTTGATTTTCCCCGTTTTTTTTTTAATGCCAAGAGGGATTACTAACTTGCATTTCGGTCGCGTTAATTTGCAAAAATTTGATTCATTAAAGACAAAAATTGAAGAGCGCCGACGGGGGGGGGGGGGATTTTGCATTGTAAGTCCCCTAATGGTGGCTGCACGATAGCGAGCCGTGTGTGTACGAGGAGAAATTTAAAAAAAAATAAAAACTCCTCGAAACAGACGGCTGCCAGCTGTCTAATACACAGACATCCTCACAGAACGATTCATCTCATGCCATTGGAATCATCGCTATAAGCCGATCATTAAATGTTTGTGGAGAAGCCTTAATTTCGTACTCTGATAAATTAGAAACATAGTCACGCGACAGCCACCGAAGTTACCATAGCAACTCCCATCATTGTTTCTCCATGAGCGTGACATTACGAGTATGGACATGGAATTGGCAAATGAGCTTAATATTTCATAAAACACAGATATAATTAGTTGTGTTTCTATGGGCACCGACTGGATCCGATTTGGCATTTAATTATTTTTTCTCGGATATACGCCCGTACCTGTCTGTAAAATGTAGGTGACCAACAAAGTTACAAGCGTTTGATATACAGCTAGGAAGTACCCCCAACAATATTTAATGAATGATATGAGTGGGAATTCTAGAAGCATAAGAAACGTAAACCCACGTGAATATCCACGTAAAATCCATGAAAAATTGAATTAGTCTCGACGATTTCAATTAAATTCTATTCTCCGTCGTATCGTACTATCGATCCCGTAAGTGTGGAGCGTTGTGGCCCAGCGGATTAGTCTCCTGTCTTTGAAAGAGAGGGTCGTTGGTTCGAATCCTAGCCATGGCGTAATTTCATTCAGCAGCACTCAACCCGATATTGGTAGGGTCCACTGAAAGAACATTTTTTTAGGATTGGTGGTTTTCCTGGATAAATTTACCTATATCATTATTTTGTTATTATTATTATTATTATTATTGTCATTATTATTATTATTATTATTGTTGTTGTTATTATTATTACGAGCGTACGCCCAAGCCAGGTGAGCGCGCAAATCGGGGTGTTCAGGTTCTCGGATTTGCGCGCTCACTCGGCATGGGCTTACGCACGCACGTACGGGATAGTATGATACGGCGGAGAATAGAATTCAATTGACATCGTCTAGAACTAAACTAACTTTGAATAGGAGAGGTGGTTTCCGGTTTCTGCTATCGCATGCCTGGGAAGGGTTCTGCGGAAAGTTCAAAGCCGTCTCTCACGTGACTAACTTCCCGCTCCTTGGGAACCAAGTGGCGTTTTTTAAGCAGATTCAGATGAAAAGACGTGTTGGTGTTTCATTCGCCTGATGAAGCCAGCATTGGTTGGTGAAACGTTGCGATGCGTCGTGACTACAGAAAATTGTGAGTTTCAACTTTACAATTTTCAGTAAAACTAAAAGATTTCCAACTGATTAATGTCATAAGGAATACGATTTTTTTCGATACACTACCGTTGTTAATATTTTGAGACGAAAATAGTGGTGGAAGTAATTCGTATTTCATTGTGATCTGCGCTACGACTGACAATGCGGGTGCCAGCGTCTTCGTGGAAGTGGACTTTACAGACATTTTGTATTATTTTGATATGTAGCTGGTTGGTTTCCGTCCTAAACAAATGCACGTGTCAATGCAGTACATCTTCTAGAACGCCGAGAGAAAACGCGGTAATAGGTGAAAGAAAAAATGAAACTGATAAATCTGTAGTGGCAGACAGACGAAGGAAATGTGAAGGAAAAAACGAAACGGACAAATTTACAGTGGCGGGAAAAATATCGAAGCCCGAACAGCCGAAGAGAGAACTTCATGTGCCAGCACTTGGATGGCTAAAGTGGGTCAAGTGGATACCGGGAGCTAGGGCAGATGAATACGATTTTATACAGAATCCTATCGATAAGTGCAAGGTAGGAGATAAAAATAAGCGTGTCACGCTGCTTGTCCTCGTAAAGTCAGCAACTTACCACTTTGCTTTAAGGGACAAAATCCGAAATACGTACGTCATTGGTATCACCAAGTATAATATGTCTGCAAAAGTGGTTTTTAATCTCGGATACCCAGACAAGGAAAAGGAACAGGTAAAAATCAACGAGGAGGCCAGACTGCACGGAGATATTCTACAGGCAGACTATGCCGAACATTATTATAATCTCACCAAAAAATTCGTCATGGGTTTGAAGTGGGCAGCGAAATTTTGCGATTGTGATTTTGTGATGTCGACGGATGACGACATCATGGTCGACATCGTGACCCTCGCCAAAGACCTTCAAGGTCTTCCGTTAGAGGAACGTACAAACTTCGTTTCTGGCAAGCAGAATGGAAACCCCGTTGATCGGAATGAATACAGCAAGTGGTATTGCCCGAAGGAACTGTACCCCGAGGATAGGTACCCGCCCTTTCCCCTCGGACATGGAATTATTTTATCGCATAAGGTTACACAAAAGCTTTATGAAGCTTCTAGGGAGTTGCCGCCCGAAATTCCATTCGATGATGTCTACTGCGGGATACTTTTAAAGGCACTCGGCATTGAAATAAGAGACAGGGTAGGTTGGTTCAAAAAACTTCATCCTCAAAAACGGCCCGTAGATTACGTTAAGTTACAGCTACAAGCAGACACCATGAATACTGCCTGGGAAGAGTTTGAAAAAAATCTTTAGAGACAATCATGACACAAAATAATGGCATTCAATTTGAAAAAAGCCCTTCCATTTCTGTCGGACCTGCAGTTTCCTTAAAGGGAACTAATGCATATTTATTAAAATCATCATACTACTCAATATTTATACAAAATAGGAATTGTTGAATATGTCGGGATTTATTGATTATTGGTTTCCTAACTATTCTTCTACGATATATTTTGCTCATGCTGATTTGATTGTTCATTGTTCCTGACAGGCCTAGGGTTTCAAGCAATTGCCAATCTTTCGATTCGTTATATATATATATGTGTGTGTGTGTGTGTATGTGAGGGTGTGTGTTTGTAAAGCTTTTCATGTACAACAGCTTTTTGGCAACTCTTTTTATTTAAATATTGTAAAGAAATGGATGAAGAGAACAATGGTAGGCGTAGCTTAAATCAAGGTTCCCCAGAGCTATTTGGAAAAATTGGTGATGCCGAAAAAATGTCTCTGCTGGGAATCGAACCCGGGGCTTGTCATTGTTCAAAACTCACCTTCACCCGACTAAGGAAAATATAATTGGTATAGTGTCGAAAATTTGTCTATCTGACGGTCAATCGGATCGGGCTCATCCTAGCCACTAACCCGTCTCTGTGGTCTAGTGGTTAAGGCACCGGCGTTCAAAGCTGGGGCCCTGGGTTTTCTATTCCCGGCAGAGACATTTTTTCGGCATCACCAATTTTTCCAAAGGGTAGATATCTCTGGGGAACCTTGATTTATAAGCCACGCCTACTATTGTTCTCTTCATCCATTTCTTTACAATATATATATATATATATATATATATATATATATATATACTTTAACAAAAAGAAGTGTAAGTAATCGTTCAGAGGAAATCATTAGTCAACATTGATTCACGGGGGAACCCAGGTGAGGAATCAAGGAAAATCCAACAAGCGTGGAAGCAAACTTATTTAAAGGTCAAGTCCACCTCAGAAAAATGTTGATTTGAATTAATAGAGAAAAATCAGACAAGCACAATGCTGAAAATTTCATCAAAATTGGAGGTAAAATAAGAAAGTTATGACATTTCAAAATTTCGCTTATTTTCAACAAAATAGTTATTTGAACGAGCCAGTTACATCCAAATAAGAGAGTCGATGATGTCACTCGCTCACAATTTCCTTTGTTTTTTATTGTTTGAATTATACAATATTTCAATTTTTACGAATTTGACGATTAGGACCTCCTTGCCTGAAGCACAAGATGTTAAAATAATGGAATTCCACGTGTTCAGGGAGGAATGAAATTTCATTTCACATGACAATGACGAGAAAATAAAAATATTTCATATGATAAAATACAAAAGAAATAGTGAGTGAGTGATGTCATCAACTCTCTCATTTGGATGTAACTGGCTCGTTCATATAACTATTTTGTTGAAAATAAGCGAAACTTCAAAATGCCAAAACTTTCTTATTTTACATCCGATTTTGATGAAATTTTCAGTGTTATGCTTGTTGAATTTTTCTCTTTTTATTCAAATCAAGTTTTTGTTGGGGTGAACTTGTCCTTTAAGTAACTATTTTTTATTCATAAACAATATATGTTGTTTGGCACTCGAAACAGACTCTGAGATAGAGTTCACTGTACTAAAGTTTTAGGTATTCTTATTCAGATAGAGATGATGAACTGTTATGGAACGTCCATAGAGATAACCTCTGTAAAACAGTGTCAACAAAAGGTATTAGTATTCTGTATAAACTTCAGCCCCCCCCCCCATAGCACTGCGTACTGGGGTGTAGCATATGTAATTCTCCATAGGCAGCTAGCACCTCCTGGAATTCTGGAGAGGTGTGGCAATTATTTGTCTAATTTCTCTGGACCCAAATGACCTTCATTTTGTTGTAACCCCCCCTTTTTTTTTTTTTTGCTCGTCAAATTTACATCAGCACCCCTGTGAAAAAAATTGTTCCCAGCCCCTCACAGTGGTGAACCGTGACCCGGAGGAGACAAAGCATTGGAAGGGCACTGTATTGTTTGTGAACAAGGCTGTGCCCCTCCAATGCTTTGTCTCCTCCGGGTCACGGTCCGCCACTGGGCCCCTCACATAATTTGGTTTCAGAATTCAAAGTAACAATATGGCAAAAGAAATATGAGATGGGATTAAACGAACTTCCCACTTTATCAAAAACGTCCTTCACAATAATTGGCTTGATTACAAAGTGCTGCAGGAAGTTAAAATATATATTTTTTAAATGTCTGGAACAATCCCAACCGCACACAGATCCCGAGGGGGGGGGGGCGGGTGTCCCGGACGAGTAAGCGGAGAATGATCTCACTAAGGTGTAGGAAATTTTCATGTAATAACAGCTTTATATGTTTGATGTGGTATTTTGATGTTTATTGACTCGAATATGTCGAAGTTGTGAACGAAGCATATTTCCGATATGGATAAATGTGTGATTGATATGTCTCCCTTGCAGTGTTGTAGTGCCTTTATGCTCGGCCTTGGCCTTAAGGCCTACTTTCTCGAAGCATTGGCCTTGGCCTTGAGGATTTCGAGCCTGACGTTGCAAGGCATTTTCAAGGCTTATAAACTATTCTGTATTAAACTTAAATAATTTAATTATTTTGTAAAATGACAATGATGACCAATATTACCATAATAATAGTACTACTGACAGGGGTGGCAAGCATTGTTGTCCTCATAATAATCGATAATGATTTTGATTATATTTTGATTATATTTACAATTACTAAACCAGTTTATCTTTTCAAAATTAATATATGTGGAATCTCTCACATCAATCCCAGGATGGGTTTATGTTGAACTTAATCAGTTGGCTTTTATTTTTTTGTTGGGTGGCAGAAATAAGATTAATAAAAGAACGATGTATTTAGATTACCATCAAGGCGGCTTGAAAATAATGAATTTTCAATGGTTAATAAAGGCACAGAGAGTTATGTGGATTAAAAGACTAAAATAAAATAATGCAATGAAATGGAAACAATATTTCAATTATGCCACAAAAACACCTGGGAGGAAATTTTGTATTTTCATGCGATTTCTTGCTTGGATTGTTGGAGATAGCATTGTCGCAATTTTATATAGATGTGTTACAAGTATGGATAAAGACGAAGGATTTTCGATTATAATCTAAAACATTTAAAGGAAGTGAGATATTTTTTCACAATAAATTTGTACGAATTGAAGGGAAATGCATATCTAACCAAAAAATATATGAAAAAAGTATTTACAAATTGAAACATATTATGGATTATGATGGAAACTTAAGGTCATTTTCGTACTTCCAAAGACAGGGTTTAAACATAAATGATTTTCATTTGATAGAGTCAATTTATAAAACTATTCCAGACCGCTGGAAACGAAATATAAAAAATAGATAGCAAAGAGGCTTCCCTTAGGGAAGAGATATCATTTATATCTTGAAAAAGAATTTTGTCAATAGAGGAGTTAGTATCTAAAAACGTTAATGCAAATTTTATGAAATGCAACTTCGCAATACCTGATGATTTCGAAAGATCAACAAACAAAGTTTTTCTTATGAAAAGAATGAACACATTTTTATGAGACCAAGACAATGTACTCTGAACAGTAGATTAAGAGAGTTTCAGTTTCAAATCTTGCACGGCATTGCTTATAAAAATCATCGCTTGTTCCGTTTTAAAATCTCAAAAAATAACCTTTGTTGTTATTGTAAAAAAGGAAGGAGGAAAAATATCGCTATCTTTTTTTGGAATGTGAATATGCTTGTTTGGTTTGGGATAATTGTAAGGAGATGTTTGGTCTTATTTCTACGGGTAATTTAAGCTGGGAGGAAATCCTTGTAGGTGTAGAATTAAAGGACGAAGGAAAGGAATGTTTAGTCAATCATTTTGTAAACTTTGTTAATTTTTTAATATTCAAAGGGAGGGAAAAGGGTGCACTTATAACCATGGATGAAATTAAAAGGAAATTCAAATAAGAAAAAGTGGGAAAAAAGAAGGCTGGCTTTAGGTAGAGGTAAGATGTCTCTACATGTAAACACAGAAAAACAAAAACAATGAGGAGAATTGGAGTCCCTTCCATGTAGAGTATAGGCATAAAGGGGAGGGTGCACTGTAAAAACTACGGTGTTAAAACTGACACCAATTGGTGTTAATACAGGGCCACACCCTGAGGTGTTAAAATTACACCCTAGAGATCAAACATAACACCAAAGAGTGTAAAGGTAACGACAAAAGGTGTTGTAATAACACCTATAGGTGTAAACTAACACTTCCAATTTAACACCAGTGTAAAATAACTGGGGGTGTTTCACAAAGATTTAAGTATGACTTAGAGTCGCACTTAAATACTGGGTTGCGTACGGTATGAAAGGCTTGACCGCATTGGTCAGATCGTCTCAAGAGGACGCGCACTAATGCGTATCTATCAATAAGATCGCGCGTTGCATATCTTGTACACGTCGGCATTTAAGTGCGACTTAAGTCATACTTAAATCTTTGTGAAACACCCCCATGGTGTGGTCCTCTATGTACACCGGTTAACACCACAGTTTTTGCTGTGTGATCCTAACCTTGGGGACGGTAAAACATCACTTTCATCAATTTCCAGTATCTTTGAAGTTTGATGTATAATTTGTACAATCATACTTGTTATGGGTTTATTGTGTAATATATAATCATGTTTCAAATAATTTTTACAACTTGCTTATGGAATGTGAATGTGTATTTTGGTTTGAGAGAATACAATAAAACATCTTTTTTAAAAATATGATAATGAAAGATCGAAGTCACCATACATATAGTAATAATAATGATTTTGCACATGATATTGACAGTTATAACGATAACTGACCATGATTCTGACAAAAGTTGTCATATATTAATAATGCTAAGTAATGATACCAAGGATTATAATCTACAGAGTGTTTCAGCGATGCATTTTCAATGTGTATTTTTGCCTGCATCCGTTGTTGCCTGTTCAATATTTTATGAGAGCATATTGAACAAAGGGCTGATATCCTCCGCATAGGCTATACGATACAAAACTCGTGGAATATCTCTTATATGGGATATTCCATTCTGAACAACACAATACAATTCAATTATTTTGTACTATTAGGTTAATACAGTAGATAATATTTACAAATGCAGGTTAGATGCAGTTTTTTTCCTTCTTTTTTACCCAGCTGCAAGAATGTTTTACTCTGAATGATATTCTGACAAAAAATGGTGAACTGGATCACAGTTTCGCCAAATTTTGTTAAAATTTAAATGGATGCTCCATGCTGATAAAGAAGATATTTATATTTCAATAAATAGAGTAAAATTCAGAGTGCAAAATGCCGGATGCCAAAAAAAATTGATAAAAAAATTAACAAAGTTATTGAATTTTAAAGATTTTCATTATTCCAGTGAAGCAGTTCTAGAAATGTCTTCATGAGTATTCATTAGGTGGGCTGGTGATGTCATATCCCCACTTGTTCTTTATTACATGAAGTTATATTTATTTTAAAAAGGTCAATTAAAAACGAAAACTATTGACACTCTTAGCTTATTTTGGGATAGATTGAGACAAATATATCTATAAAATAATAATTCACTCCTCTTCCTTTCCTTTCTTTCATTTTCTCGATTTTATCTTGGTGCTTGAAGTTCGGGGGTGAGCATGGCCCCCAGGGCTCGCTCTATTACATATTAATAGGTGAGAAAGGAAGAAAGAGAGAGAACGAGAGAGGGGAAAGAGAGGTGATGTGTTTGAGTTGGCTGGTTGCATGGGCAGAATGTGTACGTATGTAAAATCAGTTTACAATTAATAGGTTGATAGACAATAGACCTCCTATGCATTGGCGGCGGAAGCCCAAAAAATTAGGGGGTGTCTACCTGAAATTTTGTGATGGACACATGTGAAAAAAATGAAAATCTGACAAGCAAAAAAAAGAAAAAGTAATCAACCTAAATTTTAGGGGGGACAAGAGACATTTTAAGGGGGGTCCACCAGAATTTAGGGGGACGCAGGAAACAAAATTGACAAGCAAAAAAAAAATTTGGGGGTGGGGTACCTGTCCCTACGCCCCCCCCCCCCCCCGTTTCCGCCGCCTATGCTCTTATGAATGTAGTGTCTCAGATCGACAAGACGAAACAATGTTTACTTGTTTTGTGAATATGATTTGAAGTGAACTTTATTTTTACTGTGGTTCCGAAGAAGAACAATGAAAGTTTGAAGAAGGGGGGACTTAATGCTGTATGCTTTCGAACATTTTTTTTAACCATAGGCGTCGATCCTGGGGGAATGTGCGGGAGAGGGGGGGGGGGCTGTATTATCGGTTACACTTCGTAATTCCGAAGGTTCGTAATTCTGAAACACGCAAATTGCCTATACCTCGATGTTCGTTAATCCGAAAACGTAAAAGGGTTCGTTAATCCGAACATTTGTGGCGTTATTCCGAAAGTTCGTTATTCCGAAGGATCGATGTTCCGAAGGTTCGTTAATCCGAAAAACAAATAAGGTTCGTTAATCCGAAAACGAAATAAGGTTCGTTGTTCCGAAGGTACGTTAGTCCGAAAACGAAATAAGGTAAGTTAGTCATTTAGTTTTTGGACTAACGAACCTTCGGAATTACGAACCTCATTTTTTTTCCTGATTAACGAACATTCGGAATTACGAACCTCATTTTGTTTTCGGATTAACGAACCTTCGGAATTACGAACCTTTGGAAATACGGACCTTCGGAATAACGAACCTTCGGAATTACGAATGTACACTCTAAACATTCGAACGTTAAATCAACATTTGAAAGGTTGGAGGAGTGACAACCTTTTCCAAATGTTACATCCAACCTTGTATAAAGCTGAATCCAACATTTTAAGTATTGGGTAGAACCATTTAAAGTGTAAATGCAACATTTAAAAAACACTCCTCCAACCTTTCAAATGTTAAGTTAACATTTATTGTTTTTAGAGTGTATGCGGTATTAGCATCCCACCAGTAATCTACGGTAGAGCATGGAATCATGATGATGGTAGTGATATACGCTTACTTCATAATGTGACATGATATCTTCAAGCTTTACCCTTACCCGCAACTTAAAGGAAAATGAAACCTTTGGAACAAGTAGGCCTGTGTAAAAATAGAAAAAATAAAAAATAAGAACAAAGAAAGTTTGAGGAAAATCGGACAAAAATAATTTAGACAAGACCAATATGGGGAGAATTTGAGTTCAAGAAGCATTTTGGGGTAAAAGTTCGGAACCGGTTAATTTCACCCAATTTGATTGTGCTGAATCTGATAAGACCGATTCCCAAGCCAGTATTTCATGTTTTGACCACCTAATTTGCATAAACAAAATGGCTGCCAAATTGACTATTTATAGTATTATTTTTTAAAATATTCTTTTAAAATATTCGCTTTCACCGATATTGATACTGCAAAATCCTGCATACATAACAATCTACCTTTCAGAATAATTTGTTAGTTCTGTTTGCTGCTAATTAATAATGCAAATTTATGTATATTTTGCAAAAATGTGCTATAATTTGATAATTATACCTCAAAAAATTATTATTCTGGATACAAATATAATTTGTATCATTATGATAACTGTTTGGCCCCTAAATATAATATTCAAGTCAATTCTTACATGTATTTTATTATTCTTTGATTTTTTTATGTTCTTGTATTTTTTGCCATTTTCTTTGTATATGTTTGATATGAGTTCTTGAAAAACTAGTATCAATGGCAGACAAATGTCAAGCTTCAATCATTGAATCATTTGATAAACTTCTTTTGCCACAACTGTTCATTGTACTCAGGAACAAATATATATACACAAATGCTCCCACGCCCACACCTGTATATAGAAAGTAATATACTTGCAAGGTATATTATACATGTCCAATATAAAACACATGATGCTGATCCTATAATCATGACAATTACTAAATTCAATGAACCTGTCAGAAAAAAAGGGTTTAGAAGTTAGAAAACCTCTAATCATGCTGGAATTAGATTTACTGAAATATTTATATTAAAATGTCTTATATATCCTTTATAATTAGATAACAGACCCAATAATGGTTTTTACTGATTTTTTTCAGTGTAGTTTATCAATCGGATTTAAGTATCAGTACATTGTTAACATCCTTGTAGCAAAATCATATATTTGATTCGTCTCCATCAGAACGGCAATAATTACAGTTGACAAAAGAAGAATTTGTAATAAAGGCAAAGGGTCTGTATTACCGGATCACTTACTCGTTTTTTTTTAAATCATTACCGATATATTTATTTCCTCTGAGTCACCCATCAAAGTAATAACTGAATACCACAGCTTCTATCCAATCCTTGCCATTGAAGATTCTTTGCCAAACGATACTAAATACAGAAGAGGAAATGATAAAAAAATAGGGGGCTAAACACAGATTAGCTCCATGGTAAAAACATGGGCAAAACAAGAAGTTTTCCAGCTGCCCAGTCACTGCCTAATGCAGAACAAATTTTCACACTGCGTTCTATGGTTGAAAAGTGCTAGGGATGGCTGATGAAGGTAAATCAGCATGGAGACAGTTTGCAGAAGTCCAGTCTAGAGGTTATGCAGATTGGCAGACATGTGATGTGAGTTTCTTCATGCTCATTGTTCTATCAAAGACTACGCCAAGATATCTTTACTGGAGATATATAGCTTCCTCACCTATTAAGACTGGAGTTGTAGTCATAATAATTACGCTTATGGAGATGACAGAACAAGTTACTTCGCTTTTAATCGTTAAGCTTCAAGAAGTTGACCTTCATCCAACATCGAATCCTCAGTGGCAGCACCAACAACAGCAGCTGCACGAACCTCTGTATCTTTAACTTTTGGATCAAACGTGAGGTATACAGCTGGATGTCACTAGCATAAAAGTGTACACCAAGACCAAGTTGCCACATTATAGAGCCAAGAGGAGTGATGTACAGTTTGAAGAACAAGGGACCAAGGACAGACCCCCAAGGAACTCCATAGCAAAGGATAGTAACAAAAGACTGATGAATACAGCTTGTCCTCCTGTTGGCAAGGTAAAGGGAAAGCCATTGGAGTGCAGAATCATCAATCACTGTCAGTCTCCCAAGAAGAATGACATGTTCAGTGGTACCAAAACCGGTTGACAAGTCAAACATAACCTAGGCAACTGCTTCCTTCGTAGAAAGAGATCTCCTGGCTCTACAAAGAAATTCTTGACCTAGACTTTGATGGTGATATCTCAGACTCGCATGCAGCCTATCAGAGCTGGGTCAGCTATTGGATGCTGTTGGGTTTAATACCGATCAAAAGAAGTGGATTAATAATAACCTACATGAACACCAAACATGTCAGGAACCCACCATCCTCTGAAAGATATCTTCGTTATCAATTAGAAATAATCTATCTTATGAAGATATGAATATGTGTGAATATTAGAAGTTCGATAAATGGCCAAGGGGACATTACACAATTCACTGCGGTATTGAAAGGTGCACTCCGAGCATTTTAACACCTGAAACAAGATCTGGTCAGACAGCAGATTCTCTCTCAAGACAAAAGTTTAGGTTTTCTCTATGGATCTGTGACATAAGAATTGGACATATCTCAAGAACACAAACACGATGACTTCGATACCAACTGCCTCCGCAGAACACTTGTGCTAAATTGATTTGATTTCAACAATTTTATAATATGAGGCTGCCCTATCAATCAAGCCATCCAATGGAACACCAGCTCGATGATAACTGACATTGATCATTCAACACCCCGAAGGTGTATCAAGCTGGGGGAAGCCGGATGCCTCTAAGTTGGATGAAGCGGCAATCCTTGATAGGAAAGGTGCAGTACTGCATTGGAAAATATTTATTATGGAGATGCACATGTAATCAGTTCATGAAGTCCAATTATGAAAATTTGTTATTAAAAGGACGTGCAATGACTTATTCGTAGTGGAACTTTAGAACACCATAGTCTGGCTTTTAAATCATTTAAAACGGTCTAATTGATAGGCAAAATGAGACATTAGATGGTTTATAAATATGTGGGTTCAGTTCTGAGAATTTTTTTTTTAAATTGGAATATTTTGACAAGCATAATGGAGAACACACAAGACTTTCCATTTTCAGTAGATTGTTTACACTTCATTTTGCTAAAGAAAAGCACACTGAATATATATATATATATATATATATATATATATATATATATATATATATATATATATATATATACAGTGCGTCCCAGAAAAAAACGAAACCGAGATTTAGCGATCATTTATCATTACTTAATCATAAATAAAATAGACAAATGACCTACCAATTTAAAGCTTAGAATCTCCTCTTTCATCT
The DNA here is from genome assembly GCF_018143015.1 of Lytechinus variegatus. Taxonomy (NCBI): domain Eukaryota; kingdom Metazoa; phylum Echinodermata; class Echinoidea; order Temnopleuroida; family Toxopneustidae; genus Lytechinus; species Lytechinus variegatus. Next base: position 35,472,653 of record NC_054748.1, read on the forward strand.
GATATTACATTATTTTCCATTCACGCATGAGTGAGCAAATACAATTTGAAGAAAGGATATCAAAAAATTTGGCGGGGGTATCTGGGTTTCAAACTATTGAAAAGTCCAATATCTTCTCTTTAATTTGATACCTAAATTACAGAAAATGGTCAAGAAATAATAAAGTTCTGGTCATTTGAAATAAGGCTTGAATTTCAATAATTTCATAAAATGAAGAGGTTCTCCAGGCTGGCTTTCAAACTCTCTCGACACTCTGTTTTGTTGACGATCAGCCATGCATTAAATCTTTTGTTCACCATGCGAAAGCTTCTGTGGGAAACCGGTGAAAACACGTTTATCTCATGAAATTATGGAAATACAAGCCTTATTTCAAATGACCAGAACTTTTTTATTTCTTGACCATTTTCTGTAATTTAGGTACCAAATTAAAGAGCAGATATTGAACTTTTCAGAAATGTGTTTTTTTTAAAACCCAGATACCCCCCGCCAAATGAGTTTTTGGTATCCTTTCTCCAAATTGTTTTTGCTCACTCATGCGTGAATAAGAAATAACCTAAGTAATATCAGATGAAAGAGGAGATTCTAAGCTTTAAATTGGTAGGTCATTTGTCTATTCTATTTATGATTAAGTTATGATAAATGATCGCTAAATCTCGGTTTCGTTTATTCTGGGACGCACTGTATATATATATGTATATACATGTATGTGTAATGAGATTCTGTTGGTCGGGGAACATAACTACTCCAAAGGATATTAAATGCGACTGATTGACTATAAGAGTTGAGATTTACAGTACTGTCATGATTCAAATTTAATAATCCATCATCTAAAACTGTAAATACGAATGAATTGATTGATATCATAATTCAAAAATATTTTATTTTAAAAATTTAAGCAATTAATAGTGACATTCGCTTGAATACAGATAGGTTCATGAAATTCGTTGGATCACCACCAGTGTGCTTTTAAAATGCGAAGGCCCTCCCTGCAGGAATTTACCTTTGTATGCAGATGTCAGTGTGAGAGTCAGTGCATCTGTTAATGCCCATGGATACATACGAATACAAACAATTTGTAAAAATCATTGAAACTTATTATTTTCTGCCATTGATAATCAATACTTTGACAGATCCCATGACAAAAACATGCACGAAACAAATGGCACAAAATACAAAGAAATACATTAATATTCACTGTGGTATTATTTTCTAAGGGGCGTACAATCATTCATAATGATGCAAATACTATTTGTACCAAAAATATAAATATTTGAGCTAAAATTATCAAATTAAAGCATAATGATCCAAAATATGCATAGATCTGCATAATTAATTAGCCGGAAACAAAAATAACAATTTTTTTCCCGAAAGATATACGTATGTATGCAGGATTTTGCAGTATTCATGTCTGTGAAAGCAAATATGAGTAAAGAACATTGTCAAAATAAAATTCTGAATTATCAATTTGGCAGCCATTTTGTTTATGCAAATTAGGTGGTCAAAACATGAGAAATTAGCTTGGGAACCGATCCTATCAGATTCAGCATATTTAATTGTGTGAAATAGTCCGGTTCCCAACTTTTACCCCAAAATGCTTCTTAAAGTTTATACAGGCCTCTTTTTCCAGAATGGCTCTAGTCTAATTAGAGAGTTATGAGCATTTGAATATTGCAATCACTAATGCCATAGAGATCCTCGCATTGACAATGCGACAAGGATGTGTGATGTCACATGTGAACAACTTTTCCTTTGATGGACTATAAAATACACCCAAAATATATCTCTTTTTGCTTTTTCTTATGGTCATACAGAATCTTTATCCATGATGTATTCTTTTAACAGTCTGTATTACATGCCCTCCTATAGAAAGAACACACGATCTAGATGTGATAAAAGAGGAAGTTTAAGTGAATATACATGTATACTAAAGTATTAGGGAGAGTTGTTCACAAGTGAAATCACACATCTTTGTCGCATTGCCAATATGAGGATCTCCATAGCATTAGTGATTGCAATATTCAAATGCTCATAACTGTCTCATTATTTGTCCGATTTTTCTCAAGCTTTCTTTGATCTGGTTCTTAGATTTTCCTGTTTTCACACATTGGCTATCTTGTTCCAAAGGTTTCATCCTTCTGAATATCACTTTGTTAAAACTATTTATTTAGGATTATGATATGGAGTTAGTGGAGAAAATATAAAATAACAGCGCTCTGACATGTAAATGAGGGCATAAAAGGGAAAGAAGCATAAAACAGTGCAAAATTCTTTAGAATTCCCCATTTTAGGCACTAATTAAAGTTTTTTAGCGAGTGCTACACCGTGCATTATATATGGATTTTGTAACTCTCTCTTCCCCGGAAAACACTGGCATGTAAATGGCACTCTAGATATGGGTATACATTAAAATTAAAACATTATAATATTGTTTGTAATCTTTATGGTTTCACAGGCCTAATTCATTCCCCATAGACTCATGTGTTAAATTGGCACTTTAAAAAATTCATAAAAAATAAGGATGAAATTCGGGGGTCGAATGTTTACTACCAGTGGATAGGATATATATCTGGCAATCCATATCTGACCAGAAAAGGGTCCCTCGACCGGCTCATTTTAGAAATAAATTGGCGTGTTTGAAGACACCTTCGGGGGGAGCAGATTCATCACCTCAAATAGCAAAATAGCCCTAATCCTTCCGCCAGTCAAAATATAGTCCAAAATTGGTGATATTTCTTCCCAATTTGGGAAAAGGAAGTTCAGTAATTACCAAAAATAGAATCAGTGTTAGATGGACAATCATATGCATACACTTTGTCAATCAGCCATATCAAAATAAAAAAATAGCAATGGGTTGGCTCGAATGAATATCTATGGCCTGCCACTAGTGATTAGCCCCTTGTAACCTTACGTCCATAAATGACAATAATTCATTTCCTAAAACTGGATTAAGTTTTATGTGATATGATTCAATCATAACAAAGATAGGAGCATTTGTTCATTACACATCAGGAAACCTCTCCATCCAAGTTTTGTATTAACATGTGTAGTCAGGTTCAGTCAACAAGATTGTCATCAATTTACGCGTGCTAAGTGGATAGAACAGTTTCACCAGAATAATGCGAATCTTTTAAATGCCATAACCTTGTTATTCCTTGTCAGATTTTGATCAAATTTTCTGTGTTTGGTTTGTCTGATTTTTCTTCATTTGTTCAAATCATGTTATTTTCAGCCCGAGTTACCCCCTTAAGTAACTGTGAGTGGCTGTGTGAGGGTTATACGGGCCTAATTTCAACTGTCAGGCAAAAGATATTCATTCGACCAACCCATTCTCAATTTTTAAATTTGATATTGCTGATTGACAAAAATGAATGAATATGACTGACAATCCAACACTTATTCTAGGGAGGGTACATACTGAACTTCCTTTTTTTCAAATCGGAAAGATATATCACCACTTGGGAACTATTTTTTTACTGGCGGAAGAATTATATAGGGCCATTTTACTCTCTCAAGTGATGAATTTGATCATGTCAGGTGCGGTCTTCATAAATGCCGGTTAATTTTTAAAATGAGCCGATCGAGGTACCCTTTTCCGGTCAGATATGGAATGTCGGACATATATCCTATCCACTAGTAGTAAATACTCGATTTTCCTCCTTATTTTTTATGAAGTGCCATCACTTTAGCACATGAGTCTATGGGAATTTATTTAGGCCTGTGAAACCTCAGATACACATAGACATCCCCCCGCCCCCCCCCCCCCACACTTACCGGGACATCCCCAAGGGGAGAGGGGGGGGGCATTTTGTGATTAGTCCAGTCATTAAAAATTTTTGATGGTAATTTCCTGATTGACCCAATCATTAAACTTGACCGTGAAGGGCATGTGTAATAACCAGGAAGTTTTCAATCCCATCCAGGGCCGAAGCTACAGGGTATTCTGCTGTGCAAACCCTTCTACCGAGTTAAGGGTCACCATATGCGCATACATTCGTAATACCGAAGCTTCGTTATTCCGAAGGTTCGTTATTCCTACACTCTTAAAACAAATCAGTCAAATTGACTAGACCAGTTAGTCAGCTGGGAGCAACTGATATGGCAGTCACTGATATTCACATTTCTGACATATATTCTAGTCAGAAATAACTCTGTTCTAGTAAGATATGAATAGAAAATAGTCAATTATGACTAGAATAACAGTTGCACCCAGCTGACCCTATTAACTAGTCGTTTTTTACTGATTTATTTTTAGAGTGTAAGATTCGTATTTCCGAAGGTTCGTTAGTCCGAAATCGAAAATGAGGTTTGCTATTCCGAAGGTTCGTTAGTTCAAAAACAAAGTGAGGTTCGTATAAATTCCGAAGGTTCGTTAATCCGAAAACGATATGAGGTTCGTAATTCCGAAGGTTCATTATTCCGAAAACGAAATGATTGTCGAACCTTTTAATTTCGTGTTCGGACTAACGAACCTTCGGAAGAACGAACCTTATTTCGTTTTCGGATTAACGAACCTTCAGAACAATGAACCTTATTTCATTTTCGGATTATCGAACCTTCGGAACATCGAACCTTGTTTCATATTATCGAACCTTCGGAATAACGCCACAAAATTAATGTTCGGATTAATGAACCCTTTTAGTTTTCAGATTAGCGAACACTGAGGTATAGGCAATTTACGTGTTTCGGGATTACGAACTTTCGGAGTAAAGAACCTTCGGAATTACGAAGTGTAACCTGAATATGTGCAGCCTACTCATCTGACTAGCTTCTGTGGGAGGTGTGATCCCCCCCCCCCCAGCATACCAGTTGACAAAATGGAGGATAGTGGGGAAGGAGAAAAAGAAAGAAAGAAAGAGAACCTCATAGAGGTACTAACTTCTATGAAGGTTACAGAATGTAGACTTCGAGTAAAGACTACCAGTCGGCAAATCCAAGTCCATGTTATTGTACAGACTGAGGGCCCTACCAGTCAGCAAAATACAAAAGGACAAGTCCACCCCGACAAAAAGTGGATTTGAATCAAAAGAGAAAAATCCAATCCAACGAGCATAACACTGAAAATTTCATCAAAATCGGATGTAAAATAAAAATGTGATGACATTTTAAAGTTTTGCTTAATTTCCCATAATAATGCAAATGAGAAAAATGATGACATCACTCACTCACTTTTTCCTATGTATTTTATTTTTATTGTAAGAAATATGATATATTCTAATTTTCTCCTCATTGTCCTGTGAAACAAAGTTTTATTTCTCACTGAACATGTGGAATTACCAATGTTTAATATTATATGGTTCAGTCGAGATGGTCCTTATTGTCAAATTTGTAAAAATTTAAATATTGTATAATTCAAACAATAAAAAACAAAAGAAATAGTGAGGGACATCATCGATTCTCTCATTTGAATGTAACTAAATTGTGTATATAACTATTTTGTGAAAAATAAGCGAAACATTAAAATGTCATAACTCTCTTGTTTTACATCCCATTTTGATGAAATTTTCAGCATTATGCTTGTCTGATTTTCTCTTTTGATTCAAATCAACACTTTAATGAGGTGGACTTGACCAAAAGATGGAGCTACAAAATACAATTTAGCCCCAGAAAGCTTATGTGTTGGCACAATTTATTATTGACAATTTTACATATACTGTAAAATGAGAAGCAAGACTAGGTAAAGAATATGGGGTAGGGTGAATTGCCAAATTTGAAGTTAATTATGAAGTCATAATGTAGTTGGCAAATTATGGAGTAGGCCTATAGTAGCAAAACAATACAGAATCTACCAGTCGGCAAAGTGCTGTGCAATTACTTTTTATCTGAAATGAACTTATGTTCAGCCATGTAATCTGCAGTTGGCCAATTCATGATGACAAGTCAACAAAGTTTGCAGTTGGCAAAAAACACTCAGAATGTGCTTGGGGCGGGGCCCGGGGGTGGGGATTGTACGTGGGGGTGGGGGTATAGGTTATGATTGCATTCGATCAAGTCATTGGTGCAGTCGATTCAGGCTTCCAACATGCAGTTAAATTGAAAGCATTCTAATCCATTTTATTTCCAGAACTGTCATCAAAATAAATTCGGGAAAACAATTAATCTGCAATCTTGAAACTGATTTTTTTTCTACCCCGAAAAGTCACGATTTTGCAAACATCTCAAAAATTCTATAAAAACGTCAAATCCGGCAAAATTCAGGAAATGTACTTCATTAAACATGTTAAAGGATTTGTATAATGTTTCATCTGACAGAGACTAGGGGCCCGTCACACAAAGCTTAGCGAGCAATCGCTCAAAATGTAATGGCCTATCAAGATCGATGTTGCATCCGGGGGGGGGGCAATTACATTGACGAGTGGATACTATGCGCGACCAAAAAAAAACTACGTAAAAAGGATGTCTTTTTCAAGATAGGGCACGTTCCGTACGTAACGTATTAAGGGTGTCAAAACCACTAAAATAATGAAAAAAGGGTATCTATTTTCGCTAGGAAGCTACGTGTTTAGGTTCAAATTTGCGATGGTATAAAAAAAAATTAGGACTAAATTGTAAAGAGGATGTACCTTTTGCCCCAAGAATCAACACTACGTGTTTAGAATACGATTTGCGCAAGGTGTGGGAGATGGGGCTGTACTAAACTCAACGATGTAGGTAAAGGTAAAACCGACGGCCGACGTCCGTGACATAACAATAAAAATATTGATGTACTTGTTTAGGGGCTCAATTCAGTGAATACCTGCCAAGAGTATCGTTTTCAGGGTAGGGTTTCATCACACACCAATACTTGTTAAGGGGTGCATTTTCAGATTATGGCAAATACGTGTTTAGGGTGCTTTTCGAGACCCCATGGTCGCGCATGGTATCCACTCGTCAATGGAAATGCGCCCCCCCCCCCGTGTTGCATGTGCGTTTTAGGAACCTAATTGTCCTTTTAGATTAGCGACTAATCGCTAATATTAACCTTGGTGTTATGGGGAACAGACATTGGCGGCGGAAGCCAAAGAATGTAGGGGGAGTCCACCTGAAATTTTGGGGATGGACACAGGTTAAAAAAATGGACAAGCCCCCCCCCCCCCAATAAAAGGTTATCAACCTAAATTTTAGGAGTGGCTAACCAAAATTTTTTGACAAGCAAAAAAAACTCATCAACCAAAATTTTAGGGGGGGGGACAACACACATTTCAGGGGGGTCCACTTGAATTTAGGGGGGGGGGACGCAGGAAAAAAATGACAAGCAAAAAAAAAGGTTATCCCCATCTAAAATTTAGGGGGGGGCACGTCCCCCACCCCCCCCCCCCTGCTTCCGCCGTCTATGGGAACAGAGGCTCTTTTCAGAAAGTGTTGCAGTCAAGCCCATGTGATATAAGACCGGCCCGAGATAGAGATACACATACGTTGAAAGTGGACTAAGGCTGGCTCCGGCCCGGAGCTCGGAGGCGGCTCGATATGATTATGTGCCGTGCTCACCCTTTTTCTTAATTGTCGGCTTGGACCGAGTTCACCTGAAAGGTCCCGCAATTCCCCCCCCCCCAGGGGCGTCATTTTTCAGATGGGGGGGGGGCAAAATCATTAACGTTCCAAAGGCGCTCGATCGTACAAAACACCCACACACACACCCTCACCCTCACACACACCCACACACATATATGTATATATATATATATATATATATATGACTCATGAGACACAGACACGTGTCTGCACCAACAAATTAATGCGAGCGCAAAGCGCGAGCTTATATTTTTAGTATACTGACAGGAAAAGCGTACCTGTTTAGGACTGTTTGTAGAAACTCATGAGGAGGATACATATCTCACTACACAGATAGTATGAGTGCCGAGAGTGAGCTGAAATTTATTTATATTCTGACCTGAAAACTTGATATTTCTAAGCATTTTTAGTACCAATGATTAAGTTTGTATTTAAAACAAGAATAGATGCGAGCCCGAAGCGCGAGCTGAAAATTTTGATATTTCGATCTGAAAAATGACAGTTAAATGGAAGTTTTTGATACAGAACAAGATAGATATCCAAGATATGATGATTGCAAATCGAAGCAGGAGTTCTTTTGAGGCTTAGAACTGAAAACGGGACATTTACGTTCACCTATTTAGTCATGAAAAGTATGGGGTTTTGTTACAGAAATGATGCGAGCGCGAAGCACGAGCTGAAAATTTTTATATTCCAATCTGAACAGCGTACATTTTGAGCACGATTTTAAATAAAGAACGAGTTGTGTATCTCAATCTCGCTTGCTGAACATTACAATCTTGTTTTTTTAATGCATATCCGGAATTATTGGGGGGCAAAATTATATGTTTGCCCCCCAATATTTTTATTGTTGGGGCGATCGCCCCCCTGCCCCCACCCCCCCCCCCCCCCAGGCGGCTTAACCACTGAACTAGAAAAAGCGAGCAAACGTTATTGCTAACGAACGATAGAAAATGTTGACGTGGATAAAGAATGGCAAAGCGGTTTCTGTCGACTTCTGGCGTACATGTAATAGTCTAGGTGATTGGTGAAAAAATGTTCAGAAAATGGTACAAGTATGAAAATTGGCACAAAGGCAGAGTAGGTTATCCTAAACATTTTTTAGCAGGGGGTGCCAACGTCAGTTTCCCAAATATAGCAACGGTTACTAGGTAACATGTTTACCTTAGTAACCGAGCTTTATTGGGCTTGAGGAACAGTTTTACAAGCAATATGTCACATATTTTTTTTTTAATCTAAAGCATATTTCTTTATATCACAACAATTTTGATCAATTTGTTCAAAGCAACGGTTCCTAAGGGATCCTTCATAGCAACAATAGTTTATCATAGTTCAGATCATTATAATTTACTCAGAAGAGCTCAGAAATTAATTTTGGCCCATATATTCCTTATGTGATGATTGTTTCCATAGGTAGACCCAATGAGCACCAAAGCAACGGTTGCTAGGTAACATATTTCCTCAATAATCAATACTTATGTGTTTTTATGATTATAATTTTTGTGAGCCATGTGCACCACATCTTTTCTATTTAAGCATTAATACATTTATCGTTACAACCCAGGAACATGTATACCATGTTTATCCGTCCATGATAAGTACCAGTTGCTAAGTAGCATGTTTTCTTCAACCGATTGTTAAAGACCGTATGGTAAGATTATTAATGCGTTTAAGAGGTACTCATACTAGTAGATGCTTAAAAACGTAAAAGCTTGCACAAATCAAACTACCTTAAGATATGGTTAAAATTTCCAAAAACAATGTCTACGGGGTCCATATCATTGGCATAATGATACTTGTTGCTTGTTAGTAAACTCACCTTAAAACAAATCTTTCTCCATTTGGAAACCATAATTATTAGGAATTAACCTAAACATAATTATGTAAAAGATCAATCATTGTTTAAATTATTTTGTGTCTTTCATAGTAAAGGGTTATTTGTTATTGTTTGTTATTACTATATAGTTACATGCTTATCAATGAATGATAATAGACCACATGATTACTTATCTGAGCGATTGACAATAAAGGTAGAATTGATCGACACTTGTATCATCAAGAATCACAAGTCTATAAACTGTTGACATTCATGTACTTTCAACACATCAATTCTAAGCATATATTTCGTAGCTCCATTTACACTGATAACATCCATCTTGCTGAAAAACAAGAAACGAAATTCTTAGGTGTATTAATTGACTCTAATTTAACTTGGAAAAGCCACATTCGTTATATTAGCACACTTGTTGCCAGAGGTATTGGCATACTATTCAAACTGAAATATTGTCTTTCCCAAAGATCACTATTCATATTTTACAGTTATTTTATTTTGTCACATATATCATCTTGCAACATATTGTGGGGTAATTGCAACAAAACGAAAATAGACTAAATTCTACGCCTCCAAAAGAAAGCACTCTGCATTTGCTCCCACTCGCAATTTTTAGCACATGCTGATCCTATTTTTCGGAACCTGAAAATTCATGACATTCATACTTTCCAAACTGCCATTTTCATGAACAAGATCTCAACTAAATCTATACCTACACCCTTTCAAGATATTTTTGTTTACAACAGCAACATTCATTAATATCCTACACGCCACTCATCCAACATCCACCTCACAAACCCGATAACAATATTAGCACATAAAACGATCAGACCACGGTCAGATCAGATCACGTCCCAGACATCTGGAATGATTTGCCCAATGATATTAAACTCACTGCATCTATATTTTCTTTTAAAGCTTCATTAAAATATCTTTTATCGAAGTATTCTTAATATCACATTTGCACGTTCACCCACATGCACACACACGCACACTTGATTTCTTCATTTTTCTTCTTTCTCCTTTTCTGATGATTTGTGACGTAAGATTGTCTTCCAGACCTAGACCTATAGAATAATTGGTTTCCATGTAGCCCCTTTCTCCCTTTGGCTGCTATTACTCAAGCATTTATTTTGCTTATATACTGCATTTGTTTTTTCATTCTGTAAATTTTGTGGCTATCTATTTTCCAAGGAAGCCCTATCACTTTTAAGACATTGTATACCTACAAATGCCCTTGGAAAGATTCCACAAAATAAATATTTAGCGAGAGGTCACTCTTGTACAAGAACAATTACATGAGCTGACCAGGAGGTCATGGGTTCTTACAACCTAAACATCTCTGATCTTGGAGAGATTAAAGAATGTCCACCAAGAATTGATTGAGTCAACTAAGTTCAAAATCATTTCAAACACCAAAATATCGCCAGAGTGTAATTTCCAAACGAGTGCTTGCTTGGATACCATTTTATACCTTGCTAACAGTAGTCGGTCGTTTGAAAGGCTTTGGTTTTACCCCTCCTTTCCGTAGCCTGCAATGAAGATATTAGTTTTCCATGCTGTTCCCGGACCTAATGCTTCGTCGCGTGCAGGAGTTGACTTTGACATGTCATTTCCGTCTCCAGGACTGGTGTTTTGACTTGGATCAATCCTGTGCAGCTCCGGGATCTGTCATGAAGTGAAAGATCTGATAGAGTTGATTTGGATCATTGAGTTCCGTTTTCAGGCGTGTTGGCCTGGATCCTGCTGCTACATGATCTATGGCGTCTTCTGCAGAAGTTAATTTTGACCTGTTAGTTCCCATTCCAAGTTCTTTTTTAACCTGGATCAATCCGGATGCAGCTCTGGCATCTATCATGACGTGAAAGATCTTGCCAGAGTTGATTTAGACCGATCAGTTCCATTTTGAGGTATGTTGGCCTGGTTCTGCAGCTATATGATTAATCTATCTCGACTCAATCCTGCAGAAGTTGATTTGGACCTGTCTATTCTGTTTCCAGTATTTTTGACCTGGATCAATCCTGCATCTCCAGGATTTATCATCACGTCAAAGGTCTCACAAGAGTTGATTTGGACCGGTCAGTTCTGTTTCAGGCGTGTTGGCCTGGATCCAGCAGCTCCGTGATCTATCATGACTTGAAATCTCTTGCAGAAGTTGATATTGACCTGTCAGTTCCGATTGCAGGTATTTTGATCCTGCTGCTTCAATATCTATCATGACTTTAAAGATTTTGCAGGACTATGCGCAGCTGACTTTGTCACATACATGTGAAGCGCTTGTAATATCAGGTTGTCTGGACGTGATCCATACTCGGCCACAGAACAGTAGCATTTAGTTATGATATGCTTCTTCCTTCAATATATCTCCAATACTTCTTGGCATGTCCAAATCAGATAGAAATGATTCTGCTGGTGGCACTATCACTTTGTCTTGCAATATAATGTCCTTATGGGGAGAAATGTTTCTTACACTTCGATTGATGAAAAATTCATCTTCCTATCGAATAGGATGATGACTGTAACTTTCTTGATGTATTCCTCTGTTGCCTCTAATATACTTTGTCGAGCACAATGCATTCACAGTGGCTTTGCTTTCCCTACTTATGATTAAACAAAAAAGTCTTAACTTAATGTTTTGACAAAATATATGCCCAAATCTTAGAAGGCATGTGCGACACAACTAATGTACGTTCGATTCATTCGCTACAGGCGCGGATCTATTAAGGGGGCCGAGCCGGCCCAGCCCCCCCCCCCCTATTATTTGACAACCTACAGAAAAAAAGTGTACTCTTTAACTTGATACGAAAAAACAGAAAGAAAAGTAAGAAAGAGGTATTATACCCATGATGTGTCATTTACAGACTCCTAACGGCCGGCCAGACCCCGAAAGGAAACAAGAAAAAGGTGAGAGGAAGAATTGGAAAATAGATTTTTATAAAAAAAATTCGCTCGCGCTTCGCGCTCGCATTGCCTGTGTAATGAATCGCATTCAAGAGGATTAAATGACACTTAATATATCCAGTTCTGAAATCAATTCGCACACAATATTTTAGCTCGCACATCAAGCTTCAATTATTTTGATTTTCACAAATTATTATGTCAAAATTTTCAGCTCGCGCTGCGCGCTCACATTGTTTGTTTTGTGAGATACCTATCCTCTGGAAATTCTTTCAAAAATTTGTCAAAATGCTCCTTTATCATGTCAGTATATCAAAAAATTAAGCTCGTGCTTTGCGCTCGCATTTAATTGTTTGAGACACACAGATTGTTCTTTATTTAAATTAAAACGCGCTTAGACTGTCCAGTTTTCAGGTCGGAATGTCAAAAATTTTGAGCTCGCGCTTCGCACTCATTATTTAATTGGTGATACTTGTATCCTCTTCATTAATCACTTAAAACAGTCCTAATTGAGTCCATTTTCACGTTACTCTAATGAAATTTCGACTCGCACTTCGCGCTCGCATTATAATAACAATGAAAACTAAAATATACTTAAAACTTCAGTCTTTGGTTAGGACTACCCCCTGAAAATACAACAAAAAAAAATCAGATTATAGCGGCCAATCCAGAAAACTGTTGATGAAAATATTTTGCCCCCCCCCCTCCTATTGGCGAAAGCTGGATCCACCCCTGCGCTATAATCGTACTCGAAGTCCCAAGCTATTGGAAAATGTGCAGTTGTACATGTTTTATCTTCATCATCTAGAAAATATAGTAAAATATCTGTAAATTATGCAAATGACTCTACTGCCCAGCATTATAATCAAATAAAAAAAATACGTACAGTGGCAATTGCTTCTAAATCTGAAGTATACTAGATGCTGAAATATAATGGGCAATGTAAGAAGTAATCTCAAGCAGGTTTGAAGCTAAACCAACACATAACACTGAGCTTTCCAATCATACGTTTTGATTATCTGGTAACACAATATATTGCATTCTACTGCTTCATCTACATGATTTGTAGGATGCGGCGTTAGTAATTAGTGTCAATAAGGCCTACAGAGATCTTCATTTCTCTCAAAAGATTTTGTTGTATAATCACCAAATGTACCCCTTCGTTACATATTTACAAGTCAACGATGCCTGGGCTGTTTCAGGTCTGCTGACAATGCTTCAATGCTATACAGGGAACATATAGTCAATGATGCTTGAGGCTGTTTCGGGTCTACTGTACATGATATTTAAGTCATTCAATAATATCAAAACTTTACTGACAAGTAAGTATGTGAATATTACTCGACATTACATCCCAATGAAGCGATTAGTTCATATCAATCAAATTTCAGCTTCCTTGAAAGTTCAGTGTCTTTCCCTGTGTCCCATGTCACATCCACTACAATACCCTCTGTCATTTTCATAACAGGAGAGATCTTATATATTTTTTTAATAGTAAGCACATTTAATGACCCAGTAATCATTTTTTTTCTGTGTGTTAGCTGTGTCATGTATGAGTAAAAAAAAGTATGAAGAAAAATAATGAAATTATGTACACCGAAATTAGGTTTGTTACCTATTTATATACGAGTAATATGCAGATAATTTTTGGGGGAATGCATCTGCACTCTTTTGTATATATGAGATATTTATTTTAATTCCAAGTTTTATACTTTGAGCAATGTTCTAAACATATTCTCATTAAAACATGATGTCCAAATTTTGTATTCAGGAATATCATCTATAGTTTCTATGGAAAATATGTTGCTTAGCAACTGTTGCTATACATGGTCGGAATGTTGCTTGATATGTGATTGTGAAATTGGCGCTTGGGAGTAAAAATATAGTTTTTAAATTAAGATAACACCCCCTATTGGTGGTTGCTAAGGTAAATATGTTACCTAGCAACTGTTGCTATACAAAGAGAGATCAGGTTGGCACCCCCAGCTAAACATGTTCAGCACTATTTACTCTACCCGTCAGCCAAATTTCATGCTTGTACCATAATCTGAACAATTCTTGCTATTTTTTGCACCAATCATCTAGACTATAACACCACCCGAACTGCAGCTTGGGGCCGGATCGAAAGCCGGCGTTGGAGGCGGCTTAAAGCTTCAAGCCGACGCATGTGTATCTCCGGCCTAAGACTATTTAAGAAATAGACAAATTGCTTGTAGAAAAAGTTAAATAAAAATGCAAATATTTGACAAATAATGGATCCAATATTTAAGAACAGTTTATTATTAAAGTACATGTATGAAACTACATATTATTGGCAGTTATCGGCCGATTGTCGGAAGCGACAAATATTCAACATCCATCACTCTTTTTAATTATCTAAATCCACTGTAAAATGAATAAATATTGTCATTGTTATACAGTTTTTTCATCAATATGACCTACTCATATTGACTCTTCTACATAAATAAAGCATCATCAGAAAATGATGATGTTCAAATATAAAAGCAATATCACTGATGAATATATTTACAGGTACAATCATAACATTTAGGACAAAATGTAAATTTACCAAAAATAAATAAAAATCTAAAAATCCTCACAACAATGGTAGGCTTCCTCCCCTCTGTCATTGTCTTATTACAATACAAACATAGATTTTGATATTCTATTTAGGGTGCTTTCTTTTTAAATAAAGACAGGGGAGGTGCAGTGGTTCGGTCACTTGACAATTAATCTTAAGGGTTGAGGGTTCAAATCCCATCCGGTGCTAATGTCCTTTGGTAAGGCACTTATCCAGGTTTGTCACTCACCATCCAGGTATTACATTGCTAGGCATGTGAACGAAAATGTGATAGATGGCATTTGTGCAGTGGTAACAAAATATTAACAGTTGCATGGGGGATGCTTCACAAAGATTTAAGTATGACTTAGGTCGCACTTAAATGTCGACGCGTACATGATATGCAACGCGCAATCTTATTGATCAATACGCAGTTGTGCGCGTCCTCATGGCATGATCTGACCAATGCTGTCATGCCTTTTATACTGCGCGCAACTAGACATTTAAGTGCGACTCTAAGTCATACTTAAATCTTTGTGAAACACCCCCCTGGTCAAGTTAGTCCCAAGGGAGTGGAGATGTATCCAATGACCAGGGTTATAATAATTATGTTAAACAGGTAGAAATGGTAAAGTATAATTCATCACTGTATGAATGTAACTATTATTCAGTACCATCATAAGTGACGATATGTAAAAAGTAAAATAAAATTTGTTTGAAAAAAAACCTAATTTGTAACCACAAGAATGATCATACTGTACATTGATACAGAAAACTTTCAATATGAACTAAAGGAAGAATGAAGATAAGAATGATAGTCATTAATGGGGAGGTTCCATTGGTGTCATACGGGACATTTCGACAACAATTTTCTAGTCTCTTAGCTGAATGCTTGTGCAATAAAATTTCCTTTTTAGTCCATGATAAAGTTAAAGTGGATAGTCACAAGGAAAACTGATAATCAACCAAAAAATGTTCACAAAGTGTGAAATAAAGGTGAAAATGTTGTGTGCTGTATGGGACTCAGTAATGTCCCGTACGGCATATCTTTGTTGGTTGACAGTTTTAAACATGGCTACCCAGTGGTATTACCACAAAACGAATTGGAATTCCTAGTTCGTTTGGACAGTAGATTGAAAACGTTGAGAAAATGGCCGATATTTCTAGCATGGAACCACCCTGATAGCTTGTTATGTTTTCAAAATGCACTCCTCAATATGGATTGTGTGGTATCGAGAAAATGGAATAAAGGAGAAACATCTTCCTCACTTCATTGGCTTCACTGGCTAAGGTTACAGCCTCTTTCCGAGTCAACTTTTCAATCAACATGATCACATCCATTGTTTCATATCATATGTTCCATACTTTTGAATGAGTTTGAATCATCTGTGGTTAACAATAAAGATTCTTCTTTAATAATGATAACAGAATTCAATTCTAAACTTTTTAAAGGTCAAGTCCACCTCAGAAAAATGTTGATTTGAGTCAATAGAGAGAAATCAGACAAGCACAATGCTGAAAATTTCAACAAAATCGGATGTAAAATAAGAAAGTTAAGACATTTCAAAGTTTCGCTTATTTCTAACAAAATAGTTATATGAACGAGCCAGTTACATCCAAATGAGAAAGTCGATGATGTCACTCACTCACTATTTCTTTTGTTTTTTTATTGTTTGAATTATACGATATTTCATTTTTTACGAATTTGATGATTAGGAACTCCTTGCCTGAAGCACAAAATGTTAAAATAATGGAATTCCACATGTTCAGGGAGGAATGAAACTTCATTTCACAGGACAATGAAGAGAAAATCAAATTATTTCATATTTCATATAATAAAATACAAAAGAGTGAGTGAGTGATGTCATCAGTTCCCTCATTTGCATACTGACCGAGATGTGCATATAACTGTTTTGTGAAATGAAGCAAAAGTTTAAAATGTCATAACTTTCTTATTTTACATCCGATTTTGATGAAGTTTTCATTGTTATGCTTGTTGAATTTTTCTCTTTTTATTAAAATCAAGCTTTTGTTGGGGTGGACTTGTCCTTTAAATAGCAAAAAAGTACTTGGGAGGGGGCTGACATTGTTTTTGTGATAAAAATCATGTCAGTCAGTCTTTTCAAAATCCATTTCATGAAACAGACAGCATGACAATTTCAACCTTTATTTTCCTGAAGAGGATGGGTTAAAATTCAGATCGTCCACCTGGTAGATTTCAGTCAATACCAGTGTCCGACAAATGCAAATATAATTAAAAACAGGCTGTTGAAAAAAATAAGGTCAGTCTTTTTTTTCAACTTTGATTTCATGAAAAAAAGAAAGAGTGAAAAAATCTAACTTTTTCCTCCTACAGGATGAATTTAAAGTCAATTTTGAACCAGCTGGTATACATCAAACAATTACAGGGTTGCAAATACAAATAATATCATCCAATTGCCATGTGCTCACAGACTCTTCAACTGAAAAATTTAGTGTTTTCATCATGTATGTTATCCATCACACCAAAACCAGAAATAAGTCATCAAGGCAGGATCTCTGTAAATAGCAAAAACGAAAGAAAATTACCTATTTATCTGAAAAATCTTCTTCATATTGCCAAAAAAAAATAGTTGTTAATGTCTACCGGTATATGCAAGACAGGATAGAAGAATTTCTTTGACACATTACCACTTTTTTCCGGACTACTTGGAAGTTTCACCAAGATTGCGTATTTTGCATAATCCCAATTTTGGGTGAACCCAACATTGATCTACTTTTGTCCTCATTCTCTGGAGCCCTCGACGCTTCTCCAATCACTCAATTAATTATCCAGGGGCCCGTAACACAAAACTTAGCAACGATCCTAGAACATTTTTCGACGATTGATTCAATTGACCACAATGTGCAATCAATCATGAAAATCAAGCTTACCGCCAATCACTAACCTTTGTGTTACAGGACCCAGGTTATCATTCATCAATTCCAACAAGTTTTATATCACGTTTTTTTAGAAATTTATGATGTGCTTTATCAAGCTCTGTCAAAATCCTTAAATTCATTTGAGAGACTTATTACTGGTTATGGCGTGGCAGGTCACATATAAACAAGCAAGCATTTGTCAATTAATTAATAATGGAGTTTCTGTGTAAATATAGCTTCCCTTGTGTAAATACTGGTATTTGGTTACAATAATGACTTTAATCTACAACTCCTTCAATATGAAAGACAATACTTTGAAAACACTGGCTGTCAAATCTTTATCCATTCACAGAATCAATCCTGATGGGTACCCATTTACCTCACCTGGGTTGAGTGCAGCACAATGTGGATAAATTTCTTGCTGAAGGAAATTACGCCATGGCCTGGATTCGAACCCACGACCGTCTGTTTCAAAGTCAGAAGACTATCCACTGGGCCATAACACTCCACAGAGAATGAGAACATATCAAAAGTGTTGGGTTTTTTTCAATGAAACTTACATATTTTCAACATGCCCAATAAATTGCAGGTCATACAGTATATTACAATTTCAGACAGTACGTATGTGTAATTTGAAGAAAGTATGTATGTGTAATTTGAAGAAATTACATGTATGTCAAAACACAGATGGATGGCATTGCCAATTTAAAAGGATTTACACTATTTGACCAAAAATTTTCTCTTATTCATCACAAGATTGTTTACATATCCTACTGTATAAGCTAAATTAAATTGACCAATTATTTTATTGTCAATTTGAGGAATAGATCAGTTACAACCACAGAATGGAAAAAGTCCTGGCAAGAATAGCAACAAGGATATATCCAGATTGTGAAAAAATATGCTAATCTGGGTACAGTATTACAAGCAATAGCAAATCAGGATCATTGTGACATGTACATTTGGTTCAGAATTCTGACCGATAGCCAATTGGAATTGTTGTTTCAAATGTGCAATAGATCCAATCCTCTGGGATCCATGATGCAAGCTATAGCCAATCAGGATCATTGTGACATGTACATTTTGGTTCAAAGTACTGACCAGTAGCCAATCAGAATTGTTCTTTCAAATGTGCAATACATCCAATCTCCTGGGCCCTATTACATAAGCAAGAGCCAATCTTGATCATTTTTTACATCATGTTTTAGTTAAAAGACTGACCAGTCGCCAATCAGAGTTGTCAACTCACACTCCTTGTTGCAAAAAAGCAGGCCAGTGGATAATTGCAAAATTTTAAATCAAATGCAAGAAAATTTTACAACTGATTCGTAAGACAAAAATGACTTGCTATTGATTGCAAATTCTTTTAACCCCTTATAAAGAAGGTAAATGGCAAGTCCATCCGAAGAAAAACTTAATTTCACATTTGGTGGGTGTTTTATACAGCTGTTGGTAAGAGTGACTTCAAGAACTTGTGAACCCCTCTTACATTACATAATCACCAAGGAGCATTTAATGGTGAATATCATTTAACACAAGAAAGGACCACCAGTCGCTCTTTCATGTAACTTTACAAACAGCTTTATGAAATGGGCCCTTGATTTCAAGAACATAATTAGCACTCTGCTTGTTTTGATTTTTTTCTCTCTTTTTATTAAAATCCACATTTGGGGGGATGGATTTTCTATTCAAATATCAAAAGTACCAATTCTCAAACTCTTGAATATCATATTTGAGTAATTATGCAGATGTTTCTTCTGTAAATACTGTACTTCATGTCTTCAACCAAATTAATGACATCAACATTGTCATATTGTTTGGTACGTGGACACCTTAACTTTCCTCTACCCATGATGCAGTGGGTGAAATAAATTTTCCATCAGCCAAAGACATGGCAATCTAGTTGGGCCCCTGGTAGAGAGGAACTTTCCAAAATTCAACATAGAGGGAGACTCACAAAGTCCCCAACCCAGCCCAAAACCAGATGGTTCATGGTGTCATGAGTCTAATTACAACAGGAATGCAAGATATTCATCTGACTCGACTCATTCCAAAGATTTTTAATCTAAATAACATTAAGTGTCCGCATACAATGTGCAATCTAACACTGATGGTAGGAAAGGAAAAGACTGAATTTCCGTTGCCCAAATGGGGAAGAAAAATCCCTTTAATACCTTTTGAAACTATTTGGCTGGTGAATGAATTAAAGGGATGGTCCGGGCTGAAAAATATTAATATCTTAATACATAGAGTAGAATTCACTGAGCTATTTATTAAGCTATACATACTTTCACCCCGGACCATCCCTTTAAGGATATCTTGTAATTTCAGGTGATGAATGAGACCCCAACTCAAGATGTCATAAATGCGGATTTCCAAGATGCACTGGTAGACACATTCTTTTCTGGTCAGATACATGTATAAAATGTCAGTTATCCACTGATAGTAAACAGTGGTCTGTCTAATTTCATCCTAATCATGCTTTTTCTCAAGTGCCATTTTAACACACACGTCTACAAGGAATCGTATACAATTGTAAGACCGGTGCAGAGCTGGGGAACTTGTGTGTCTCCCTCGCTGTTGACTTTTGGGGTAAGGTAGCTTCATGTGTTAACTACTGGATTCTGTAATTTCCATACCCTTTGTACATTGTAAACTGATCATCCGGTTCAAGTGTGAAATGGGTTAGAAGGGCCAATTTTGACAACCCACTAGAGTATAGCGAAGCGAAATATTGTCTACCATACTATAAAAAAAAACATGGAAGATTAAATATAATATTGCATTTGAATGGAAGATCTATACTTTATGTGCCGTGGTTTGAGATTATTACTGATGACGAGGAATCAATATTTATTCAATAATGCCAAAGATACTACAAGGGGAAGATTGGACACATCAGCAATTTTTTGAAACGCTCCCGATAATTGCTCATGGGGAAGGACGCCCACTAGTGTTGAGTAAGTAAACCATCACACATAGGCAAGCAGCTGTGTATAAAACATATGGGGGAATTGAGAGAGGGGACTTTGGAGAGGGCTCAAGGGTGGTGCATGGGAATAATTCATCCTTTCATTGCACCAAAACCTCTGAAATATATTCATCTTCAATTTAAGAAAAAAAATTCAATGAAAAAATTTTAAATGTAAAAATCATCTATTCCTCCAACCCTTCACCATTTCTCTCATATGATTTGCACACAACCATCTCACGATCCCCAAGAATGAATGCTTACTCAACGGTGTGGGACGCTCTTCCCGAGCATTTCATTACGTGGTCTATGCACTGTCCGATCGTCCCTTTGTAGTATCTTTAATAATGCTGATAACGGTTGTATTACAAGCAATAAAAGCTCATTGTTAATAGAAATGAATGGCAGCTGTGGTAGCAAATTCAAAATGAGTTCATACAGCAAATGACATGACTACCCAAGTGTCTGTATACTGTATGAAATAAAGAAAACAAAAGTGTGCCTATTAAAGGATTCTGGACAAAATGTAATAGCTCAGAAATTCGCAAAATAAGCATGCAATTTCCAGTCAGACATCGGGTCCTTATCCTAGCAATAAACAATATGTTGTCCCACATGTATTTATCTGTGTTGGTAATTTTCACTCAGGGACCTGGGGACAATTTTTACCAGGGGGTGCTGGTTTGAATTTGACAAGTAAAACAAAACATTCCGGCAGTATCCTTGAAATTTCACATGTATCCCCCATAACTTATTACCATAAAAAATATTCCATAATTAAATTACTGCTCAAGATTTTGAGGGGTGCTGCCTATATTTGCATATTTTCTTGCAAACATAACAAACAGTTATTTAGCAATTTTACGGTGTCATTTATTTGATTCCAATCACTACCAAACTATTACATGATTTATTTAGGCAGTATCATTGAACTTTACATGTATCCCCCTAACTTATTACCATCAACAATATTCCATAATTAAATTACTGCACATATTGTGGCAACTGGCAAACACAACATGCAAAAAAATTAATTATACAAACTTGTGGCAAGAATTCCAAAAAAAAAGTTTTTGAATTATCTATATATCTTTTTTTTCTTGCAAAAACTTGTTAATGAATAGTATATAACCTCTAACAATCATGTCACTACTGACTCTGCATAAGAAAAGCGATCGCCTCAAGTCAAAGTAATTTCTCGGACCAGAAAATGCAAACACATGTTATTTATATATTCAAAGTCAAATTTTGCCATAGTTGAAAGGATTACATGGTTAAGTTCTGAAATTTCATGCATTCTTGATTTACATGTTCATTTGCGCATGTATCTGCCGAGAGTTGGAGTTAGTCTCCTTACGTGAATTCTAGTACATGGGACAAACAATGAAGATACATGCCCCAATAATGAACACCGAATGAAAAAAAAAACTACAGGAAAAGTGTGCACAGGGCACTCTGACTTGATATGTAAATATTTCATTAAAAAATTGAAATAACCAAGCATAATCTGTACATACAATCTCTCTAAAAAAGAAACCTTTGTTTCAAAGACTGCATACATGAGCAGTAGTTTGGCAATATACAACGTATTCAGTCTGGTTTTTCACATTTAAAAAAATCAATAAATAATGCTCTTAAAACCGTAAATATTCAAATTCTCAATAAACAACACATTGCTGTCTGAAGCTACACTCAATCTACATTTTTTCTACATTAGATTTTGAAGGCTTGTAATAAATTTCCAGTTCCTATTAAATACAATAAGGGCTTCCTTATAAAAACCTTGCACTCTACCAAAAAGGGAACAAGTATACTATATATATTTAAAACAATGAACTGTAGTACTGCATATCTGAACACTCTAAAAAGATCTACTAATTCACATAAAAAATTGAGAAGAAAAATCACATTTATGATTTCGAAAATAGCAAAAGAAGTTCACAATTCATGAACATGATTGGCTTAAAAATATGTTACATGAAAATGCTGAATAAATACAATTATTTATAACAATATTATCAAGTGAGTCTACAATCAAGAATAGAAATACTGAAAAATGTCACGAGAAAAAGTTTTATTTTTTTACTCTATTACGACTGAAAGACAACTACAGAATATCGATACAGATTCTGAATATACAATATCATGTATACATGTATATTGGCACCCGCCACTGTCAAAGTATTATTATATGTACATGTATAGTTGTGAAGCTTTGGTTTTTTCATTGTGAGCATTCACCTTCTCATTTCTGCAGGCTTCTTGAGACTAGCGCTGACTCAACGTAGATGGAGTAGAATCGGCAGCAAGGTCAAGAAGAAACAAGTCAGTCCTGAAGCCCCCATCACACTTATTCCGAATCAAGCAGAATTGGCCAGAATGAAAGGACTATTGTTCGACCACCAGTTGGTCATTTAAAATCTACTTCGAACACCATTCAAAAATACCCCAAATGTTTTGAACATGACCAAAACCTTTGGGACGGCCAAAAGAAATGACAAAAATAATTCGAATGCACTCAGAATGCAGTCAGAATATTTAGAATGTGCCTAGAATGTCCAAGAATGCAGCACAAACTATCAATCCGACTCCATTGCACTTCATTTTGACTAGTGTATGATGATTCACCTGGTCAATTTACTGAATTTCAACTCCAGTTTGGTGAATTCATAATTTTCTCCCAAAAATATCTAGATATTTTGAATATTTTTTTGGTTCCAGCTTCTGCTGGATTCCTGCTGATTCCAAATAAGAGTGAAGGGGGGCTTAAGTCATCTAGTAGTGACCATGTGGCCAAAAGGAATCGCACAATAAACAGGAATAAGAGTCAACTCCTATCTAGAGATGACAAATACACAAGATGGGTCAGGGAGGCCATTCACATCTAAAAGAACCACAGGCACATTCCATGAACAGAGACGCTGGAAAATAAAAACTTTCCACTACATACATTCCCATTCTCACCAACTGCCGCCCAGCCGATACTACCCCACCAGCGCTAGTCTGAAGAAGCCTGCAGAAACGAGTCCTAGGTGGAAGCGCACAAGGCAAACACTTAATTGTTGTGAAAAGATGAGAATTTGTTTGATTTAGGTGTAACGAACATTTTGCTCAAATCCTTCAAGAATACTTCTTGAACAGACATGTACGTTATTCATGATACACATATCTTTTGTGTAAAAGTTCCGTTGCCCTACTAAACTCTTTTCAAACTATTTTTCAAATTGACAAAAACTACGCTGTCAAATCAGAGAAGTAAACTTTACCTTATAAAATGTACGTAAAATCTCACTGGTAAAGAGTGACAATAAATACCTAAAATACATAATTTATACATACAGTGTAATTGCCAGTGAGAGAGGAACAAGGATAAATAATTTAGTTCTCGTTGATATCTCCTCTTCCTCCTCGTCCGTCTTTCACCTTTCACCTTTCTGATATTTCCATTTGTAGAACAATAACCTGCATTACTGCCAGAGAATCAGTGACTATTGTCACACCCTTTCTGGCATGTTACCTGAATGAAAGATTGTTGTCATGTCTCAGAGATAGCATGCATCATCACCTATAGCCGTTAGGTGATTGAGATGGGTTGCTTGAATGGTAATCTCTCTCTACCCGTTACCTCAATGAAAGAATGTGACCATTTCTCAGGGATAGCGCGCATCATCACCTATAGCAGGTTGGCACATGAGATGGGTTTGTGGAGTGGCATGTTACCTCATAGAAAGACTGTTACCATTTCTCGAGGATAGAGCGCTCATCATCGCCTGTAGCCGGGTGGTACATGAGATGGGTTGATGGAGGGGTAGCCTTGAGGGTGAGGGGCCTGCCCTGAAAAGTAGGAGCTACTGCTACCGACCTACAGAAAAAAAATAACAAGGGGGTGGGGTTGATCAGATAAATGTCACGAAAACTTTATTAGACTTTGGTCCATCAAAAACACCTACTTTTTTTTAGTTATCAACAGGACAGATGATCTGAAAATTAAAGGTAGGGGGGGGGGCTTGAAATAGAAAATATGGATGGATAGACATACAGGTAAATATACATGTAATGGGTGATTTCAAGTTCCGTTTTGGCGTTGGTATTGAAATTTGGATTGCTTTCCCTAGCTCTGATCCAGATCACACTATTGACATCTCAACAACTAGTGAGTGACTTTTCAGGACAACCTCCATTTTATGTTTGGTGTTATACTCATGTTAGGATTGACCTAACACCAACACCAAAAGATCAACACTGAACTTGAAATCCACCAATGTATCTAGCAAACCACCTATTGTTCGCAGAGGCGCAATGGGCCTGTTCTGAGATTGAGGAAACGTTTTTATATTTTCATATCATTCCCATAGGGGTTTTTCAACAATTAATGAATAAATAATGAATGTCCCCAAGTAAAACAGCAATTTCATTCCAGATCGGGGACCTCATTAAACAAAATAAAATAAAACATAATGAATTAATTAAATAGAAGTGAATAAACATGCAGTGAAGCCTTACCGGGTATGGTACGCTGGATCCCATCGGTTGCTGTGGCATCCGTGGGTTGTATTGCTGGGGGTACATAGAGTACCTAGGATCGATCCCTGGGGAACCCCCATACGCTGACTGATCAAGGTAAGGATGCCTCTGCAGCATGGTGACATCAGACTGGCCCACCCGAGCCATGGGGTCAGGGATGGCTCCCTGTCGCCCTTGGAGAAGACTGCGTAGGTGGGAAGGAGAGCTGAGACCAGGGTAGGATGACGGCAGGGTCTGACTGGCAGGTATGGAGTGGAATTGGCCTGCGTACAGTGCAGATTGAGGCTGGTTGAAAGCTGACGATCGGTGTGAGGACAGAGACGGGTGGATACCTCCAGGAGTCAACCGACCAGTTGGGTTGAAGATGTCCGGCTTGGGACCGGGTGTGGTTGGGAACGGGGAGGTGTGGCCAGTTCTCATTGGATCAAAAATGCTATCCTTGCGACCTGGAACCACCTGTCCACTGTATCCTGGGTAGGTGGTCGGATCTATTCCTGGAGTTGGAGTTCCTATAGTTGGTGGCATTCCTGGAGTTGGTACCCTCTGAGTTGGCATGTAGCTAGGGTAGCCAGAAGGAATGGTATTTGGCATAGGACTGTGGGATGGTAACTTAAAAGAGTTGCTGGGCCTAGAAGCATCATCGGGGAGGGAATTGGTTTGGGTAGTCGGCGGATTAGAAACATCTTGAGAAGGCCTGGTAGAGTTGGCTGCTCCTTGAGTTGGAGATGCCATGCTGCGCAAGAGTTCTGTTGCAGTAGTACTGCTACCATGATGGGCGTTGGGACTTCCCTGTGATGCTAATCGCTGCATGGTTTCTGACATAGGAGCAGCCTGTTGTTGGGCAGACTGAGAGGGCGCTGTACTTGATTGGCTAACACTCTGAGAAGTCTGAGGGTATTGAGGCGGACTCTGGGCCTTGTGCATGAGAGAGGTTTGGCCTTGGCTAGGCACTGACGGAGAGTCTACTGTAAGAGGTCGCCAGAGTTTTGCAGGGGAAGGGTCGACATCTCTCGACGGCATGCCCCATTGTGAGGGCATGCCAGAAGTATCCAATGGACGTCCTATTCCTTGACTTCCAGGGTAAGAATGAAGGTGGCTTTGCAAATGACCTTGTGCATGACTTTGTGGATGACTTTGAGGATGACCTTGTGAATGACTTTGAGGGTGACCTTGTGGGTGACTTTGTGGATGACCTTGAGAATGATGACTTTGATGATGACTTGGCAAGTTACCTTGCTGTTGCGTATCACCCGAATGGTGTATTGGAATGATTTCATGGGTTCTTTGTTCAGTAGTGCCACTTGTTGGTGGCTGTTGCAGCATGGTTCCCTGAGAGCCTGCTCCATCCTGTATCAAGGGTGGAACAGCTTGCGTTGCACTTGATGATTTATTGCTTTGTTCTGAATGTGTGTTGTACCAAGGGGACTGCGGTGGGGGCTGAGGTCTCCTTGCATTGAGATCTATCATATCCTGGTAAGACCGATTATGCTGTACAGCCGTATTTCTTTCAACTATCGGTTGCACAGCCAAAGGCTCTGGTCCCTGCACAACTCCATGATGAACAACCCCCTTTTGCATCAACTGATCTCCTGAAGAATATCCAGTCTTTCCCATACCCCTATCAGCAATTGACTGTCCTGACATCTCCTGTAATGCAGAGCCCTGAGATGTCTTTGAAGTTGGCGAGAATGGCACTTTCCTTTGATCAGTAGGAACAGAACTCTGTGACCTATTCTTATCTTCCCCTTTGTTGGCTACCTCCAGCGGTTTAGGTTGATGGCTCACGTTACCGGAATTACTCTGTCGTAGAGGCGTTGCAACCATCGGAGGAACATGCGCTCTCGGTTTCTCAAAATTATCTGAGTAGCGGGCCGATGATATTGGCATGTATGATGGTCCTGGTCTTGGCTCTGTCCCGAAGGGTTTCTCAGGCGATCCTGAACTACTTATTGCACCACTCAAGGAACCGACTTTATTAATATTTGTCTTGGCACTTTTCTTACTACAATCCTCATCCTCGCTCAGAATTAATTCCTCTTTCGGGGGAGAGGACGATACTTTTCTCGCTCCATCGCTAATTTTTTTGTCCAGGACACTTTTGACAGATTTTTCATCCAATTCAGGAATGTCATCATCATCATCTTCCTCCTCATCATCCCCATCGTCATCATCTTCCTTCCATTTCTGGGGTGCCCTGAGGCTCAGATAGGATGATTTGGAGCTCTTAAGCTCTGCGTAGTCTTCAGAGTGGTAGGAAGCCGGGCTTGGACAAGGACTAGGGTCTGAAGATGACGCTACCATTTCCTCAAAGACCCTCTCTTTCTTCTCCTTCTCTTCCTTCTGCTTCTCCTTCTCCTCCTCTTCTTCCTCCTCATCCTCTTCCTGATCATCATCCTGCTCCTGTTCATCTCCCTCTTCGTTCTCCTCCAAACCCTCTCCGTCATTCTCCTCAGACTTCTTCCGGGCCGTCTTTTTCTTAGAGAACCTGTTGGATGATCTGTTGTCCAAGGAACTCTGCGAATCCGTCTCACCTTCATCCTGGGAGTCGGTAAAGACAGGTTTGGGCACAGGTCGGCAGTTGGCGTTCTTCTTCCGGAAATTTGGAAACTGCTTCTTGAGTGCCCGTCGGAAACAAGCCTCTACCTTGCGTGCCATAAGTGTGTATTCTGGGAAAAAACAAAACATAAAAAACAACACTATAAGGAAAGGTTGTACATTTACAGGTACAATATGATATAGATAAATTGGAAAAAGCAAAAGCATATCAAAGGAGTCATGAAGTAGAAATAACAAGAAAGTAACAGCATTTTATTACATTACTGGAAAATATATCATATTATCCATTAACTCTCTGTGTTGCATTATGTTGATTCCTCCAACATGGTCTAAGTTCATTGACCCTAAATGACCTTTGAACTTGGTCATGTGACATGAAACTCTAATAGGATGTTCAGTAATACTTGATTAACCTTATGGCCAAGTTTCATGAACTAGGTCCATATACTTTCCAAGTTATGATGTCATTTCAAAAACTTAACCTCGGGTTAAGATTTGATGTTGACGCCGCCGCCGTCGCTGTCGGAAAAGCGGCGCCTATAGTCTCACTCTGCTATGCAGGTGAGACAAAAATGGCTCTGGCATCTCAAAAAATGACTCTAAAATTGAGAAATGGCTCTGAAAAAAAAATGGACAGACTGGATATCTACTGGTTCGACATCATCAGGTCGGACCAGTAGGAAAAATGGGTTAGTGCGGAGCCCTGTACTATTTGCCACAGATTAGCCGAGACAAACAAACATAACTGGGCTCCAATTTTGCCACTTTGACAAATCGATACTCACCACTTTTTCTTCCATTGTATTGAACACAGTTCTGAAAAATCAGGTCCATATCATTCACAAACTGTGAAGAGAAAGAAAGGGAAATAAATAAAATGAAATGAATTAAAAAAATAAAATTACATGGAAGGACATTATAGATGATAACGGTTAAATCTCATTATTTCAATTGGTTTGTTCATGGTATCTTTCATTTGATGATAAACCTAGTGCTCACTAAAATCTTGAAATTGGCTATGCAGGGGAAACATTAAAATCATTATACTACGCAAACTGCAAAGTTGTCAAAATAATATAAATGTTGATATTGTTTTAATCATTTCTAATTACTTGCACATTTTGAGGAAAACATAAAAATACTAGTATTTTTTCAATTATTTCTAATCACTTGTACTTCATGAGGAAAATACAGCAATTCTGAAAAATACTGATGTTTCCAACTAGTCATAAAGGTACTATTGAAATATGTTGTCTAGCACAACAGTGTTACATTGCAAACGTAATATGATACATGAGCATAAATGTAATGAAACAAGTGGCTAATTCTTCAAACAAATGACAAGTTTGATATGGACAATGTCCATTGTTACACTGCTCAAAATATATGAGAACAATGATGAAAAATACATAATCACATTTAATTTTATGCTTGATGTGTTCATGAATTAATGAAAAAAAAATGGCGTGGGAAACAAATCCACATTTTTGATTGTTTGAAATAGACGTGAAATACTCAGAAAATATGCTTTCCCCAATTAATCATGGGCAAGGAAGCCGCTGTGCAGCGCCAGATCGACAGGGCTCTATCCCTTCAATCGTTGAACACCAAACAGGGTAGCAGCAACTCCCATCTTTTAAGCTCTTTTGGTCTGACGCGACCGGGGTTTGAACCCCCCGACCTCCCGGTTGTGAGAAGGAATCTCTACCAACTGAGCCAACAAAACGGTGGTCAAATGTTTCAGATTTTTTACAATAAAAAATAAGAGTGTCAAAGTTAGTAAGAGATTAAAATTTTGATCTTTTCCTACAATGCAATAAATAAGAATGAACAAACATAAAAAAAACATAAATAGAAAAAAAATTAATGTCTTTATAGAGTGTACCATTTATTCTTTTACATAGATATTGCAAAAAAAAATGTCAACACTACTAAGGGTTGAGAGAAAAATTATTCTTACATCGTTGATAGAATGCTATACTTTGACAAAAAAGAATTGAGAAAAAAAATAATGAAGTTGCCAATTTGAGGATTAACGCTGGCCAACATCATAAACACTTGAATAAAAATCATGTCTTACGTCATTGATGGAGTGGTACATCCTTTCTTCGACTTTGAGATCCATTGTTGCGATATCCATGGGGACTTTGATGATGCTGTAATAATTGGGAGCATAAGACTCCTGTACAGGGTCGATGAATGGCCATGCCTCGTAGTGGGCTTTTGTGGTATCTAGCACTAGAGAGATAGAGAAAGAACAACGACGTATAAGAGATGTTGGGAGACACATGTTGAATATGTGGGGCAAAATCCATGATATATCAACATTTTGGTACGTCCAACCCATATTTCCCCCATTTAATACCACAGGACTGCGTACTATCCCCAGTGCTTTTTTCACTTTATACAAATGACCATGTCTACACAGGTGAAAATCGTGTAATGATGAAATACGCAGACTTCAACATACCCTTTGTATCACAGACACTGCCATAGAGCATAGACAAAGACAAAACAAAGACAAAATATTTTATGAAGCTTCTATATAAAGAGGGTCAGATTACTTCCAAACATGGGACCAGGGGGGCATTTCATGAAAGGACTTGTCGGACGTTTTATCCAACAAGTCCCGTTTTATCCCACAGTTACCATAGGAACAGTGCCTCTCAGCCAATCAAAATCATGGAAAGATGTCAGATCTGACATCTTGTCGGATGAAAATATTGATGAAACGCTCCCTAGGCCTTCAAACATCGCAGAGAAAAGGGATTTTCTAAGGCTTTTTTTATTTTGGTGGGCTCTTTTAAGCATTTCGGGGGTGAAATCTCCCCAGTCCCCCGTGCTATTTTGTCCCTGACTCTGGCACTATCTTGTCACACCATAGTTTCCTCACCTTTTGCAAAGCTTTTCTTGAGCTTTTCCTTTTCCTGTTCCGCTTGGACCTGGCTCCTGCTGCTCCGTGTCGTCCTGCCGAAGCCGAGGTCATAGGGCACGGAGCTCGATGAGGTCGGGTCATCGGAGCTCGGTTCAGGGGACGCATTCTTTGCACGCAGTCTCGCACGTATACCTCGTTCTATTGGAAGAAAGGAAATTTTAGAAGGTTAGTCTAAATGCACAAACTTACAGAATTTCAGCAGAGTTGGTACATGTCAATGATTCCAGATGTTAATCCTTTTTTAACAGAGGGGGGGTCAATTTGACCCCCTAAACAAATTTTGTTACTACATGCCGCCATGCCACATTTTTTACCGCACCGCTCACTGACAGTTTACTTTCAAGTATTGCGCATCTTTTGAGACCAAATTTGCGATGCCAGGGTACACGATTCGAAAATTAAGCAAAATTTTGTAAGCGCGTGTCAAATCCAAAACTGCTCAAAAACATGATTCCATGTACAAGGTCAAATACTGTTTTTCACCCAAAAATCATATATGTATAATTACTTTACTTTTGTTGGTTAAATGGAATTATTTTAAGCAATTTATGATTGCAAAAAAGTCCCCAACAAAGTTCTTATTTTCTTCCTCCTGTTAACCTGAATTCCTTTCTCCTTTCTACAACCAGTTTTTATATGGCTCAGATTTTTTTTAACACGCTGATATTTTCTTCTATGGTTTTCAGCTGGGTGATAGCATAGTATTGTGATAGCTTTAGGTGGTAAATAAAAATTAAACTCAATTTAAGTACTGACATCAATAGCCCTATGAATTAATATAAAATATAAATTTCACCTAACCTGAAATTGATTATTGATTAATTTTTTCCTAGTCAGTAACCAAGGTGATAGCTTACATGGCATTTATATCTTGAATTCCAGATAATTTTACATTAATACTCACCCTTTTTCTCCTCCTTGGCAGCTTGTTTCTTCTTTCCAGCTTTTTCCTCTTTCTTCTTCTCTTCCTCTTCTTCCTCTTCTTCCTCCTCCTCTTCTTCCTCCTCTTCCTCTTCATCTCCCTCGACCTCCTCCTCTTCACCTCCCTCCTCCTCTTGCTCATCTTCTTCCTCTTCCTCATCTTCCTCCTCCTCTTCTTCTTCTTCATCCGCTTCCTCCGTATACTCCCCCTGTCTCCTATTCCTCCTGCGCAGGGATATCTTCCGGACCGCCTCTTCTGCTTCTTTCTTCTGTGCCTCTTCGTATTCCGCAAGAGACTTCATCCTCTCCTGTCAAAGGCGATAATACAAATGATGCACAGGTGTAAGGGTATTAGTTCACCTCAAAATTTCACTTTTTAATTTCAAAGAAAAGTCATGAGACGAAATAACACAGGCTATGCATGTTACAGATTTATCGCACACCATGTTGGGGGTTCCATTGCAGTTAGACAATTCATGTACATGTACTTTTTCTTCCATGTACAATGAAATGGGAAAAAAACGGCAGGTGGGGGGGGAGATAATATTCTACACATACAGAATGGTCAGAAAAGTATAAGATGAGCCTCCTCCATATCTATTCAACATTACAATACAAACTCCCTTTGATTTTCAATGCAACTGGGTAACATTTCAGTGTGGCCGGTACAGAATTGTTTGGAATACTTACTTCCTCTTCTTGCCTGACCTTGATGTCCGCTATTCTTCCAGAAGTTCTTCTGGGAATCATTTCTTGAAGCTTCCGTCTAAGTGCTCGTTCCTGACAAAAAAAGGATGATCATTATTAGAAACAATTTGCACATGATTGTCAACACCATATCATTTAGTGTATTCACAATATGGAGCACCATCCAACAGTTGCAGTGGACCGGCCAATTTCTAACTTCTGGGTCGCCGTTGCACGCAGGCAGAGCACCGTGCTCGTGTATTAAAGTGTGATGCGTCAAAAATGAAAACCACATGGCAATAGCGGAGGAAGAATTCACCAAAAACGGTCTAAATTTTGCAAATGAATATGCGGCATATTTCTCTCCCACCTCGTTTCATCAATATTTTCATCCGACAAGTTGTCAGATCTAACATCTTTCCATGATTTTGATTGGCTGAGAGGCACTGTTTTTATGGTAAGTCGGATAAAACGTCCGACAAGTCCTTTCATGAAACGCACCCCAGGACCATGGTAAACAGCATAATTTTATGCAAGCCAGCCGAACCTCGTGGGCCAGTGCAGCACTCGTATGCATCGAGAGCGCGCAACAGATATGTCAACTTTTGCCAGAAGGCTTTGCGTAGTTCTGCCTGTCCGTTGCAAACGATAGGTGGTGCACCATATTGTGAATCCAACAAAGTCAATGTCACTTCAATGTGGAAGAAATATCATTGTCTGTCTCATGACATCTTTTTTTGAAGCTTCCATCTACATGTAAGTGCTCGTTCATAAAACAAAGCGATGATCATCAAATAGAATAAAGAATATTTCACTTTTTGCATGAGTTCATAAACACTCAAGAATTAAAGGGTATTTTAATGTGGAATATCACAGATATTCCTTGACTAGAGGTTAAATATAACATTCCATTTTATTACAATAATCATTGTGTAAAAATAAAAGGGATTTGGGGATACATACGAATATACAGTAAAATTTCTTTTCATTATTAGAAAAAAGTCATAGCAGAAAATTGGTATTTGCAAGGATATTGGCAACTCGAGAACATAAATAGAAAATGAATTACCTTTGCAGCAAAGATGTCGTGAATGTCAGATAAGAAGTCTTCCTTAAGGACAAGATAGAGCTCCCTCTCGGCCTTGTTCCTAGCCTTCTTGAAGGATTCTGTCAATTTCTCCCAGTCCTCCTCGGTGTGGCAGATCAGGTGCCATCGCGCCGTCTCCGGCTCCTCCTCGCTGGAGCTTTCACTGGAGCTATCGTCGGAGGCTACCTTCAGCATGTTCTCCAACAGCAGGAGGGACTGGAGCTCCTTCAGGGCCTCCCTCTCGTCCAGGTCGCTCTGCTCTGCAGGAGCCTTTGAGGAATTCTTGGCAGGAGTCTGCTTCTTCCCTGGTTGGGCTGTTTTGCCCTTCTTGGCAGAATTGTCCTGGGCCATTGATTCCTCACGGGAGACGGTTTCGTCATCTTGGCCAGATTTTTTTGATTCCTTGTTCTTCTTTGCGGCTGTTGATGCTTTCCCACCTTTACCAGGCTTCTTTGAAGGAGAGACGGAGCAATCTTCGGTCTCACAGCCTTCTTCTTGACTCTCTTGAGCCCCATCTTTGTCGGATTTCTTGGATGATTTCTTTGTCTGTCTCCCGGCTTTCTGCCCTGCCTTGGTCCCTTTCTTAGACTTCGATCCCTTATCATCTTCACTCTGTGAGCTGGCATCTGGGATGGTCTTTGCCTTTCCTTTGGCAGCCTTCTTCCCCTTAGGAGTTGCACATTTGCTCTTCTGTGGTTCTTTTTCAGCTTTGGTAGGAGTTCCACTTCTTGTTACCCTGACTGGACTGGATGTCTTCGGGTCTTTCTTGTTGCCAGTTCTGGATATCTCTGGTTCAGCCTCTGTATCGCTTTCAGTTGCAGTGATGATTTCCTTGCTCTTGATCTCTTTCTTTCTCCTTCGCTTCTTCTTTACCTTCCCTTCATCTGATTCATCCATCTCTTTCACTCCCGTCACCTCTTGCTTAATCTTTGCCTTGCCTTTGGGTAGATCTTCCTGGCTCTCATCCTGGGATGACGCTTCCGCTTTGGCTTTCTTTTTCTTTGCTTTTAATTTCTTCCCAGTTTTCTTGTCCAGGTCACTCCCACTCTGAAGATCCATGGATGATTCTTTCTTCAGCTTAGACAGCTTGCTCTTCTTTTTACCTTTGCCCTTTGGCTCCTCCCTCTCTTCATCGGCATCACAAGCTTCACTCTCTGTAGCAGTGTCTTTACCCTTCTTACTCTTCCCTTTCTTGATTTTCTTCCCCTTCTTTGCTTCACCCTCAGTATCCTCCTGGCTTTCTTCACCTTTCTTCTTGGTTTTTTTCTTTCCAACCCCTTTACCCTTCTTACCCCTTGCTTCAGTGATGTCCATTTCACTCTCTGCACTTGTTGCCGTTTCTTCCTTCATCTTCTTCAGACCTTTTCCCTTCTTCATCTTCCCTTTCTTACTCTTCTTTCCAACATCACTCTCCTCTTGGCTGTCCATGCTTAGTTCTTCTTTCTTTCTTCCTTTTCCTCTTGGACTTGAAACTTTCCTCCTCTTCTTGTCGACCTCCTCCTCGCACTCTGTCTCCGTCTCCAGTTCCTCTTTCTTAATCATCCTCCTCATCTTCATTTCTTTCTTCTTCTTTTTGCTCTTTGGATTGTCGTCTTCCTCGCTTTCCGAATCGGCATCGCTTCCCGGCTCCTCCTTGACCTCCTCTTTCTTAACTTTCTTGACATTCTTTTTGACCGGCATCTTCTTCTTCCGCTTCCCATTCTCGTTGATCTCTTCTGGCTCTTCCACCTTCTCCTCCTCCATCTTCCTCTTTCCTTTACCTCTTCCTGTTGGTTTATCTTCTTTTTTGATTTCCTCTGCCTTCATCTTGCACAGCTGTCTCAGAGGAATGTTGTCCTCACTGCATGTCTCACTGAAGAATTGAAAAGAAAAGATATTTCAGTAAGAAAGAAGGACTAGCTTTGTACCCTTCTTGTTAACTTCTTCATTGTAAATTCCAATTCAAAGTACACTGTAGATAAACAAAAGTTGTTCTGAAAAAGAAGAGATTTGGTAGATCCCCAAAAGTGCATGTGATCATTCCAATAAATTACCAAATCATATGAATATACATTTCGTACATGCAATTTAATTGATGTTACCTACATATACATATATATTTTCCAGATACCTGGAACAGTTAAGAAATATATATATATACCCAGGTACACTAAAAATGTATTAATGATAACATCACATTCCAATTTATACTTCAGAAACTTTACATATCTGGGTTTTTAAGATTTTTTTACAATAACCACGTATAATTTCATTTTTCAAAGTATAGCCTCAACTTTAGTTTACATGTACCTTTATATGCAAGATTCAAAATTATTTATAAATCCAGTGTCCATACTCCAAACAGATTACAAATACCAGATGAAAATAATTGTATGATTGATGCCAATCGCAAGTCTATGAAAAAGCCAGAGATAGAGTTACAACTCCCAAAAAGAATTATGTAACCTCTTCATAGTACAGGGCCCAGTGACACAAAACTCAAGAAATTATTATAGGACTGATACTCTTGATTAATTGCATTGAGCATTATATACAATTTACATTAAGACCAATCTTATGATCAGTCACTAATTTTTGTGCTACCACATGTGCAAAGATTACTGATTATAATGAAGATATAATGAAGGGAGGCATTTAATCAAAATTTGTCATCTGACAAATTGTCAGATGTTTAAGGGGATTCCAACCCAAATAAAAAGTTGTTTTTATCAGAAGAAAAAAATCAGACAAGTTCATGGGTGAAAGTTTTGAAAAATTGGACAAGCTGTGAGGAAGTTCTGATTTTTTTTTTAATTTGTAAAAGTTTGTAATCACTATATATGGAGACTTCAAATTGGCTGCATTGGTGATGTCATACTGATGTGAGGCAAGAAAGTACTCTCATATTTACTTCGATACATAAAATTGTTAAATTCTCTTTTTTTATAGTTTTATTTCAACTATGTTCTTCTTTCATAAGGATATAAGGCTTTATATCCTCTATAAACTGAATCCTATATGCTGAATGGTCTGAATAGCATCATGTGACCAAACATATTCTATTTTGCGATGTTTAAAATGAAACGCCCACTGAAGAAATGTTACTATTCTGTGACGTCAATGGCGGAAAAGTGCACTATTCCATCATTCACGTCACAGATCATGATCTCTCAGGTGCACCGGTCAGCGAGGTGATTCTACCAGGCAAGTCCCTCGGAAAAAAATAGTAATGCCATTCCAACCTCCAACAAATAATTCCTGCTACACTTACTCAAAGCCTGGTATATTTGTATATCATGCCAAATTGGTTATATTCGGATTGCTGCCCCAGGGGAATGAGTAATTTTGAGAAAACCGCAAATCCCTTATAAAGTACATTGTCCTTCCACGTATCGTAATTTATTTACCCAGTTGCCAATTTGAAATCTACACAGCTTTAGGGATCTCAATTTTAAAACAGTCATAACATTTCATGACTAAGGTTGGATTCATCCCTTTTTAAAGTTTCCTTGGCTTTGATTAGCTGAGAAGCAAAGGAGGGCTTTTCATTTAACACTTTGTCCAACGACTTGTCTGATCTGAAGGTTTCCTTGGTTTTGATTGGCAGAGAAGGATTCGTATTATGGAAACTGTCAGACAAAACAAACTGTGTCTGATAAATCATCCAAAACACTTCCCAGCTGTCTTAAAGGCCTGGTCACACCGCCGGAGCGTTGTTGGAGTGGTCATGGAGCGGAGAGAAAAAATCATCACCGCTCGCTACCGTTCACCATTTTTTATTTCGATTGCTTTTTTTTTTTTTTCGATTTTTTCCCCAATTTTGTGCGCGAAATTCGACCCTCTCTCCCTACCGCTCCAACAACGCTCGGGCAGTGTGACCAGCCTTTTGTTACTGTGGGACATTTGTTCAATGCTGACAATTTTCACAAAACTGATCCCATGGACACTGTATGAAATTTCAAAGGAATGTCTGATACTTACTTATCACTTTTCAGAGGCTTCATTAATTTCTTTGTTTTCGATGGCTTCTTTTTCGCCATCCGTTTTTCCAGGGCTTTCCGAGCCTTTGTCGTTTCTTGAAGTCTCTTTTTCCGAATCACTTCTTTCTCCTTTCTTTTCTTGATTTTCTCCTTTTCCCTGAAAACCAACAAATACAAAAGTCATTTCACTAATCAAATCTTTTTCTCATTTACCCCATTTTCCTTGAAAAGCAACAGATAAAAAGAACCTCACGAATAGAACAAAACATACCGGTTATCA
Source organism: Lytechinus variegatus (assembly GCF_018143015.1). NCBI lineage: Eukaryota > Metazoa > Echinodermata > Echinoidea > Temnopleuroida > Toxopneustidae > Lytechinus > Lytechinus variegatus. The sequence goes on from NC_054748.1 coordinate 35,510,251, forward strand.
AAAATACTTATTTCTGCTGTGTCATATGATTTGTAGATTACTCCTAATTATCTATTTACCCTCATCTGTTTTGGGTTTTCTTTTTAAACAGTGGCTTAACTGAAAAATTTCAAATTTGCGAAAAAAGCCCAGAAAGTTTGAACATAAAGACAAATTTCCACAACCTCAGAACTGACAATTATATATTTCCTGTTCTTCAAGACGACTTGAATTACTATATTTCTACCTTTCTCTATTTTGATATGACAATATGCTGAGTCCACGCATTGATACTATTACATGTAGGTTTAATGTTTAATTCTGAGGTATGAATGAGGTGATACACGTAGCAAAGTTAAATTTGAAGCAAAACTGCCATCTATTCACCATTCAGGAAAAAATCTAATGAGAAAAATAGGGAAACCATACATGTACTCAACTACCCAACACAATCCAATTAAAGAAATCAAAATGTATAAATCCGGATGGTGAAAATCTGCAGTATTTACTCTTAACTCGGGCCAAAGATCAACTTCTTTTTCAGAAAGAATACAAGGCTTACTTCTTTTTGCGTTTGGCTTCTTTTTGCTGAAAGCTTGGGGCTGGGTCCTCCTTGTACAGTCTAGTGCTGTAGAAATACCAGTATTTGGCCCCTTTAGAATCTGTTCCCAGTGGCTCTACACGCAGTTGTTCCCCTAGATAATCCTAAACATTGAAAATGATTGATTAATGATTAGAAAATCCTGACGCAATGAAGAAAGATGAATTAAAATAAACAAATACATGTATATCATAAAGAGGTCTACATGATAGTTACTCAAGTAAAGAGATTACCTACATGTGCATAAAAGAAATAAAAGAATAAACTTTATATCCATGGTTATTACTTTTCTTTTGGGGTACGAGTGTCTCTTTCAAATGGTGTCCAGAAAAACTGGTGTATACTCATGAAAACCATAATAGCTCTATGTCAAACTCAAGCTTGTCATCATCATGTCTATTGCAACCATTATCATCATCATTATCATCATCCTCATCATCATCATCATCATCCTCATCATAATCATCGTTTTCCTAATTTCATTATCCTAATCCTTAACCCCTAACACCGCCACCCCATTAAAATGTATCTTTATTTTTCATCCTCATCCTCATTTTCTTATCACTCTTGCATGAATTCCTATCTCATGTCATCAACATTATCATCAACATTATCACAAACATCCTCACACCACCACCTCCATCATTATCATAATCATCATAATCATCAGCAGCAGCAGCACCATCACCACTATCATCATCATCCTCATCATCATCAACATCATCATCATCATTCATCATCACTATCATCACCATCAACTATCATCATCATCATCACTGTCATCACCACCATCATTATCATCATCAACAGTATTCACCACCAACACTATCATCATCTCCACCATCATTGCCACTACTTTCCTCACCTCCATCATCATCATCACCACCATCACCAACACTATCATCATCACCATCATCTTTCCCCTCCTCCATTTCACCCTAATCCTCACCGCCCCCTTTTATCGGTTCTATCCATATCAAAGTCATCATACCATCACCATGATCATCATGACATCACCACCATCTACCTACCAGTACTGCCTTTTATCATCATCATCATCATCCTCATCATCATCATCATCCTCATCACCATCACCATCAAAATCACCATCACCATCAAAATCATCATCACCATCAAAATCATCATCATCACCTTCAAAATCATCATCATATCATCAATGATGATCATCATCACCATCAAAATCATCCTCCTCCTCATCATCATCATCACTATTACATCCACCACCATTCTTCACTCGCTAACACCGTTTGTAAGTGGGGGCAAGATTCTCCACAAAGCACTTTGATCATTGTCTTATTCAACATCACCATCCACCTACCAGTACAGCCACCTACTTCTCACCCCCTAGAACTCCTCCTCAATGCAAATTTAACATCATGTACTACTGTAGCCCTCTTCAAAGTCATCATCATTCTTTCCATACTACCTTACCCTTTCAGCCTATTAATAAAGGCATATTATTAAAAAGTTGTAAAAAAAAAGTGGGAAAGAAACTTCTGTATTTTTCCCCTTGAAATGTGGACTGGTTGCCAAGAATCGCATACATTCGTACTTCCGAAGCTTTGTTATTCCGAAGGTTCGTATTTCAGAAGGTTTGTAATTCCGAAGGTTCGTTAGTCCAAATACGAAATGAGGTTCATAATTCCGAAGGTTCGTTAATCCGAACCTTCGGAACAAGGAACCTTATTTCGTTTTCGGATTAACGAAGCTTCGGAACAACGAACCTTATTTCGTTTTCGGATTAACGAACCTTCTTAACATCGAACCTTATTTCGTATTATCGAATCTTCGGAATTACGAAGTGTAACAGCAAGAATAACATTTACCTTTAACAGGGAGACGTCTGCCGCATCGAGCCTGAAATCACAGAGCGAGTGAAGAATCTCTACTTTGATCAGGGTTGGCAAGCCCTTGAATGTCGCATCCTCTAGGTTCAGAGGGTTCACACGCCCCTCCACCAGCTCCCATTGCTTCTTCATGAACTCTCGTAGGTGCCGATGATAGTTGGCAATTCTGTAAAGGAGATCAAAAGCAAGAGCAAGTTATTAAACAAACATACTTTACATGTTTCAACCACTGAAGTAAAATTGTCATCATCTATAGATCATTTAGATGACAAACAAGTTTTTATTTTTACGCTCATGATCATTAAGATCAACCATGAGTATTATAATATTCCAGGGGGTTTGTTTCACAAAGATTTAAGCGTGACTTTAGAGACTCACACTTAAATTCCCAGTTATATGCGAAATACGATGCATCACCTCATTGCCAGTGAGGGACAGTGATTTTCTGTTTTACCGGTAAATAAAACAGAAATTCTGTTAAGTTCTTATACTTTTTATGTAAAAATTCATGGAATTCACCTTTGCAAAACGGAATACAGGTTTTTGCTGTGTACATTTTCAGTGACAAAATGGAATTTCCATTGTTAGATCAAGTTTAAAAAGGAATTACAGATTTTCAGAAACGTAGAAGACCATTTTTTTTACACGAAAAATCATTGTCTCTACATTGGTCAGGTCATACCCTGTAACCATCACTCAGATTACGCATTACATATCATGTGTGTATCCACCTTTGAGGCTTACACGTAAGGATGACTCTACGTCACACTTAACTCTTTGTGAAGCATCCACCTGGCTTAACTTCTTGCCATATTGATCTACATTTTAAAAAAAGAAAAAAATGTTGCCTATGTCTGCAACCGATTGATACACATTCTTCTTCTCTTCTGATGAAGTACAGTCCACCATCTGGTGGGTGTTTCATAAAGCTGTTCGTAAGTTAATAGTGACTTTAAGAACGACTGGTGATCCTTTCTAGTGGCAAATGGTACATGTATATTCATTGGCGAAGGTTTAGTGCGTAAGAAAGGTTCACCAGTTGTTCTTAAAGTCGCTCTTAACTTACAAAAAGCTTTATGAAACGGCCCACATGTGTATAATCGTACTATATTTGGCAGGCCCGGTGTGGAGTATGTACAAGGATTTTGATGAGAAAGGAAGCATTTGAGGCCATAACGTGAAATACCTGCAGTTCAATAGTATTTTACCATTGACTCAATAGAATTTTAAATGACAATCTATCTCTGTGGAGTAACCCTTGCAATCATTTGTAAGCAGATCTATCCTTTCACACTCATTTAATCAAGGTTACTACTCCATGTGCGGCAAAATAAGGTTGGCAATGTTTGGCTTATTTTCTCTTTTTCTTTGGAACAAATGCTTGCTTTTTGGACACTGTCTGTCACCCATTACAGTTATCATATAACTTTGCTCTTAAAATGATTTTGATTCTTTTTTTATTATTTTTCTGAATTAAAAACAGACTGAAAATGACAATTTCCTTGCGATAATACTTTCCCAAAAATATGCCCAAAATCCAAGTTTTTGAGTGCTCTGGTGAATACAAAAATTATTCCCAAAATACTAATGAAAAACATTTGCAACTGTATGGAAATTAGTATTTTTGGTCACACAAGTGATATCTTGAAAATTTACAATTTTTTTTAAAGTGTGCTCTGTGTACTGCATCAATTGGCATAGCATAGTCCTACCTGAAGATTCCCCACAGGCAGGATGGTTGCAGTGAGCAAGTGTCCTTTTAGTTTTACTAGAATCAAGCAGATGCATGTATGCATAGTGCAGAGAAGGGACAAAGGATACTGATTACTTGGGGCATTGTTATGCCTAGACCAAAAGCTTCGGTCTCTGTTTTATCGGTTGTTCCGCAACTTCCGCTGAACTTCATGGCTCCAGTCACCAATTACAGAGACCCAATTTCTAACTCGATCTGTACAGGGATGGCCATATGTTTATGGATTAAGTTCGGATCAACCATGGAAGTGGGAGTTGCGCAACAGCCAAATACTGTAAGTCGCTGTTTTTCCCCCTTTTAAGTTTTTATTTCCTGTTTTAGTGTGTTCCAGGCTAAAACAGAATAATAATCTTTATTTTGGTCCAGTTCTTTTTATATATTTTATGAAACAAAGACAATAATCGATGAGCCCCGTCAGAGGGATTTTGCATTATTAACCCCCTAATGGTGGCTGCGCGATAGCGAGCCATCTGTGTCAAGGAGAAATTTTTTAATAATGTTAAAAAACTCCTAAAAACAGACGGCTGCCAGCTGTCTATGTTATGCCATACTGTAATACCACTTACGTGATGTCTTTACGGGAGTCAGGGAAGCATCCTTTCAACAGCGCCACCAATAGGTCTGGTAGAAATGGACTTGTTTCCTGGCCAGCATCAAGGAAAAGAGCTTCCTCTAAATCCTGAAATATAAAAATAAAAATGAAACTCAATAAAATGAATTCAGGTTTAAAGTGATTTTCCATTTGGAAAAAAAGTGTACCACCTTGCTTGCACGTGGATCACGATTACCGGTAGTAAAAAGTTTTTTATGACAATTTGATTCATTGTCATTCCTTGATCATCATCATCTGCTGTAGTCTTCAAAGGGCTCTGCAGCCTATCTGGAAGATTAAATTAGACTTGGACGCACGTTATGAGGGGTGATAAATATTATCAAAGTGATTTTGCAGGAGATTTTGGAAGCTGTCAAACAAAACTGCATTTACTATTTCAAGAGGGAGTTTATTCCATTCAGGCACAGATCGTTGGGCAAAGCTTCACAAAGGCAAATTTTCCTTTCTAATTCACAACCATAACAAATTACAATGTCCACATGCCAAACAATTCGTCCAAATCTTTTGGTAAACTTAAAGCTGTAGGCCTAAAGGGTCTATATTTCCTTTCATTCACATGAAAGTTATTATTTTCTTGTAAATGTAAGATTCACCCACATGATCAACTGATCAGATTTTAATATGCATTTTCAAACATTTTTAACTCATTTTATTTTAATTTAACATCTTTCTTTAAACATGTTTTTAAAAAGGCAGTGTATACAGCCACACGCGTGTGTCTTTACCATCCAGCCACACGCGTGTGGTTATATCCAGAACACCTATTTGTGGATACCGCCACACGCCGCCAGTAATAACAGTAAAACGCGTATGTAGGTCTGACCGTCTATATCACGATCAAAATAACCTCATTTCTTCATTAAATTCTTACATTCTAAACCACTCTGATTTCTTTAAATCGTTTCAATTTCATTCTCACCGTCTTCTTTCCTTGCTTTTCTTGTCGTTACAAAAGGCCGCCTGTTAAATAGCAAATTTCCACACTTTTTCTACTTGTGTCGATTCTCTACTGACTCTAGGCTATGTGCGTGTACGTGCGTACGTACGAAACTCGGGATTCGTGCATGCTTAACGCTTGGTACGAAAATTATTCGTACCAAACGTAAACGTAACCCAAACTGTATATGTCTACTGCGCTGCGCTAACGCTGTATGGGTCTGCCACCGTACCGCGAAGGAAGCCAGAATCGACACAAGTAGAAAAAGAGAATTTGCTGTTAAACAGACGACCGTTTGTAACAAGACAAGAAAAGCAAGGAGAGAAGACGGTGAGAATGAAATTGAAATGATCTAAGGATATCAAAGGGGTTTAGAATGTAAGAATTTAATGAAGAAATGAGGTTATTTTGATCGTGATATAGACGGTCAGACCTACACACGTGTTTTACTGTTATTACTGGCGGCGTGTGGCGGTATCCACAGATAGGCCTAGGTGTTCTGGGGCCGATTGCACGAAAGGGTCTTTGCAAGGAACGTCTTTCGTGTCGCCCATCTTTTATGATGCGCCATGTGAAACGCATTTTAAATAAATCATCTGCAAACATATTTCATTCGTCCGTTAAAATAAACAAAATATTTGTCTATAAAATGATGTGATATATCATGAAATTGTATAAAATTTGATTTAAAAGCAAGTTAACGAATCTTATTCTTTATCATAAATTTCAGAAACACCCCCGCTTATAGCGTATCATAAAAGATGGGCGACACGAAAGACGATCCTTGGAAAGACCCTTTCGTGCAATCGGCCCCTGGATATAACCACACGCGTGTGGCTGGATGGTAAAGACACACGCGTGTGGCTGTATACACTGCTTTTTAAAAAATGTACGATTCTGAAGTTTGACACACTCACATGACTGTAAAATGCAGATCTATTGAGTGAATTCTTACCTCAATCTCAAAGTCTGGTAGGTGAAAAGTCGATCCAAAGAGGGAGCAAAAGTGAGCTATCGCAGGAACCTTCCACCAACTTCTTATTTCTTCAATAGACACGTCCCCAGACATGCCCGAGCTGCCGGGCTCAGACTCTTGTGCGTTTGGCATCTTGATTGATTCGAAATTCCCCTTCAATTCGAACGATTCTTTCCCTTAATTTGACGGCGATATTCGTTAGAATTCCGGGAGATCGTTGGTATGGCAGGATGAAATGAGAAGGTATCCAAAAGAATGACGATATCCCATCATTTTTGGTGGAGATCTATCTAATCTAATGACTTACACATCGCTCTTCGCCGAAATTCACTACGATCATTTCAGCGGCGCATACCGTACACACTATAGCTGGCCGACTACCGTACCGCGCGGCGGCTCGCATTTGTCAACGCAAACCACCGGCAAAGTACAGACCTTGATCGCCGGGTTGGACTGAGAGCTTTGAGGTCACTGTCGGGCTGGGCTAGCGAGCTGGCACACACACAATACACGCTCGCACACAGAGACACAGACACACAAAGCTAAGTTCGCGTGAAGGTAGATGCCAATAAATCTAATTGCGGGTATTCTCCTCTCAGTTTCCGTACGATTACGCTTAGAGCAACTTAAATATATGTTTATTATATAATTTACGATTTAAATACATATTTTTGACAATCATTTAACTGATATTTTTAACTAATATTGCAAAAGTAAGACGATTTAATTTATTGTTGTGTTAATAAATATAGTAAAGAACAACAAACGCTTGTAATTAAATTGGTAAAGCTAGAGTCGAATAAAACTTTCGACCTATCGGATGTAATCTTCATTCTATAGCAGGTCAGGTGATATCGGCTGCCCAAGCGCGCGCTCTCAAATCAGCTGGTACACTATCAATACGTACGGTACGCATGTCAGGCTCAAGGCTAAGCTGAATTTTCTGAAAAGTGATACAGGCTGGAGGATGGAGTAGACGCATGATCTGTTGGCCAGATCCTGGTGATATGTATAGTGACATCTGAGGAGTTGGTGGTCCAGATCCAGTACAGTGTAAGTGTCACAAGAAAACAGTTAACATAGTTAACAGCGTTTCCAGCACACAACGGCAGAATTTAGAAGCAAACATGTGCAATCCTCAACTCTCGAGTCAAGGACAAGTAAACAATGAAATTTTGCATTTTTGCATCAAATGATCATGATAAATTTATTCACTAGCCGGCCAGCGTAAATTCAAGCAGCAGCAAACACTTTTTTTGCGGGGGGGGGTTAAACTATTAATCACCCTACTTGAATCATATGACGTTATTAGGCTATTTACACCCAATGCAAGTATGATCCAATCCCAAGGAACGTTTTCCTTTCATTCGTCTAACTTTTTATATACTTGCATTATTAATTAGATATCTTCTTCATTAATGAGAAATGTGACTCTAGACTATTAAAATGCTTAGCCTTAGTCCAGTCACTTTCATGACTATTGGAAAAATAATTCCCTCTACATCAGGGTAGGAATTATTTTTTTTTAGGGGCTACTTTTTTTTACATTGGGGCTACCACTGAATATCTTGGGGCTATTTTCAAATTCATGGGGCTACTTTTTTATCACATATCAGCAATTACCTTTTGACTACGAGACTCACTGACTACATGCTCTAGAACAGATAATAATTTGTTTTTTTGAACTAGGATAAATTAGTTTATTGAAAAAAATGTAGATGGCCTTAACAGATATTGGTTTACTTTAAATGGTGTAAGCTCCAATTTTACTTATAGTATACATGTACATTTGAACATGAAGAGAAGAAACGAGGCCTACAGCCAACTACAGACATTGCTGAATGATCCAGAAATCTCTACACTACAGCCAAATCTTGGTGATGATGGTGGTGATGATTGATGCTGTTGGTGCCGATGACGATGCTGGTGCTGATAATGGTGATGATGATGGTGGTGCTGGTGATTATGGTGATGATGATGGAATGGTGCTGATATTGGTGGTCATGATGATAGTGATGATGGTGGTGATGATGACTGTGGTGGTGCTGATAGAGGTGGTGATGATGATGATAATGGTGGTGGTGATGGTGCAGCTGATGATGATGAAGAATAGATCTTGGCCTTTATTTGTTACCGTACCTTATTTGAATTATTTCATTTTGTTTAAATAAAAGTTCTCATATATTTTTAATCAATTTCAAGGTCCCTGCTGCTTATGTTTGCTGAAAAAGATGGAGATTTTTCATCATTCCAGGTGCTTCTCCCAACTTCTGCTCTGCCTCGGACTGTTCTACTCAACAAGGGCTGATGGTGGCATCCCACTTTCGAAGTACTTGGATGAGAGAAACCAGTTTCTACAGAATGAAATTGTGCGAGGTGTTGGAGCAGATCTGGTCCTGAACCAAAAAGAGAAGAGAGTGGACGATATTTTGCTGGCAGCAAAGAAAAAGGAGTTCATTGAGGGGTTTGCAGAGACATTCCCACCAACTGTGAATTTCTTGGAAGGAAAACCGCTTGTTGAAAAAAGTGTTGTATTTGACATCATTAAAAGAATGCCAAAAGGTAACATACAATGTAACATACAATTTTATGTTTTTTTAATAGTTTCATATTTGGGGTGTTAATGAAAGAAGAAGTTTTTACATTTCTATTGTAGTGTTGGGAGAAAGAATCCTCTATGAAATTGTAATATTCCATGTTTATACTTAATTAACTCTTAACCCAGGACCAAAGTTCAATTGAAAGCAGTTGGATTTGCAACTGGTTTCAATTGGTTTTAACTAGAATATAACACTTTCCAGTTGAAACCAATTGGAACCCGTCGGGCAACTGGAAATCCTTACTGGAACCAGTTGGGTAACTGGAAATGACTTCCAACTGGAAATAATTTCTAACTGGAACCAGTTAGGTAACTGGAAATTCTAAATTTATCATTGAATTGAACTTACTGCAGCTCGGTTTAGGGCTCGATTTACAAAATGATACCTATGTGCTGCACCAAAACAAAAATAGGGGGCTCTGGAACTAACCTTTGATCCTTAAATGGGGGTCTCCCGAACTACTCTAGGATCACTGATTGCTAAATGCAATGCTCCGGAACGGCACAAATCAAGCATGTTTGCTGCATGAATTTGCATAAAATTGGTCATTAAGTTTTTGCGTGATGAACAGTCAACAGTCTCTGAACCAAAAATCTCTGAATCGCTGAGCAGAGTTGTCCTTTGAATTTACGCAGCCAATGGCAATTTGCCAGTGTGGTGCGCTGAGTCTGAGCGGGCACTCGAATGAAAAATCACAAATTTGAGGGTCCCTGGAACGGGGGAAAATAGGGATTTTTTTGCTCTCTAAATTGGTGATGCTCTGGAACGGAAATTTAAGGTGAAAATGGGGCTCTCGACCGCGGCACATACGTATCATACATGTATACTACATTGTAAGTACACTCCTCGGGGTATAGGGCCAAATGTTGACAGTAATTAAGGGTAAAGTGTCCTAACCTTGTCATGGTTTATAGGGGAATTCAACCATGGTCATGAAATGGTATTCATGAGACAGGAGGAAATTAAGAATGGTAAAAGAAATCAGATAATGAATTGGAGAGTTATTGCTGTTTTAGAAATGAGATTACTCCAACTACTGGGGTATTCAAATTTTAAATTAATTATTCAAAATCAATTTAAAGTCAGTAAGTTATGGCAATATTGTGTTGACAGCTTTCCCATAGGCTTTGTCCTTTGTACCCTATTTATATGCCTGCATTTGTTATGTTATAAGATACCTCTTATAAGACTAAGAAAGCCATGACTTCTGTTGTGTTTTGGACTCCAGGGGGCATCCTCCACATTCATGAGATTTCAATGGCCGATCCGTGGTGGGTGATTCAGACAATTACGTATCTTCCGCACCTACACTACTGCGTCATGGACGATTACTTCTCGTCAATCCACTTCAAGTTTTCAGAGGCCATGCCCCAGGAGAAGCCAGCGGAATGCAAGACGGAGTGGCTCCTCGTCTCCGAAGAAAGAGAGGCGATGGGCTCCTCTTCTTTTGATCAGTTGTAAGTGTGGCAGTGCTTTGTGTCAATGATAATTATAATGATAATCATAATAATAAAATATAAATTATTAATTATAGTGATAATAATTTCATGAGCATCTTTGAATGGAGTGTGCAGTCAATAACACATTTATAATGATGATATTAATAATAATGATAATAATAAAACTTTGATGATAATATTTCATCTTCATATTTAAACATAAAAGGCAACCATATTATGACCGAATTATTGTGAGACACAAAAATGTTATTAACTCGTGTTTTGGTTAATGAAATTATGAAAAGTGACGACCAGGCATTCTAATCCATACTTGTCCAGTTGTTACTGACTGGATCAGTGAAAACTTTTTTCGTATTAAGATAATCAAACAATGAGTGTATACTTCCAAATTTTAATGGTCTCCAAAAATCAGCAGTTGCTTAAATGTGAAAAAAAATTGGGCTTCCCTAAAAATGGCAATGTATGATTACTATTTTCTACCCTACTGCAGGCTATACCATAACTTGACTATGTTTGCGCAGCACCCGGACGATGTGTACGCAAACACGACGATGTCCTGGCTTCGGTTCCTGAAGGCGTTGAACTCTCTGACGGACCTGTACTACAGCACCACATCGTTTGAACTGTTTGTGAGGCAGAGTCTCCTTCAGATGGTCCAGGACAATGTCCAGTATGTGGAGATCAGATCCTTGCTCTTTCCGGTGAGTTTGTTTGACCAAAGACTTGGAGGGTGGGGTCAGCATGGGATGGATTGGGCCTCGACCCTCTCAGGGGGCCTCTTCCATTGACAAGTGGATATCTATCATGCATGTCCAAATAGACCTAAAAGGTATCTGATTTAAGATGTTGCATGTTTAGTATGTGATGTAATATAGGTGGCCCAAAATGCTGACAAAAAAGTGTTTAGACCTTCTTGTCGTGTGGTAATCTACGTCATTAGGGTTCAATTTTGTTCAAGAGTATAGAACACTAGAATATATTTTAAAAGAGTATACTTTTAGCTTGTTTGGGGGAGGCATGTGTATAGGGTCCAATAAGGGGGGAACATGTTACTTCTCTGTAATCAAAGTAAATAGAAATTCTGAAAAAATTTTAAGTCCTCATTATCATCATTCTACTTTCTAAGATGCTAAAATAATTTGGGAATACACAACTGGAGTTTATTCTTACAAATGTCAAATTTTTTATGCCTTTTTACTCTCAGCTTGAGGAGTTGAATGGTACCATTCACTCTCCAGAATACACCTTACAGAAGTTCATCAAGGTTGCAGAGGAATTCAAGAAGTCCTATCCGAATGAATTTGTGGGCCTCAAAATAATAGAATCTTCCATCAGGTAACCATCCATGTAAATTTGACCACATTTAGTGATTTTGTTGGATAAAAAATTTCTGATACACCTTAAAAATAAAAATGAAAAAATAGTTCAGAAAAGGGAGGAAGGTATCTGTTTTTGTTTTCCAATTTTCATTTCAACAATATCTTTTTCAGTGCAAAAAAAAAGATATTTAAAGGAAAATAATCACCAAGATCTTAACTTAATAAAATGATAGCAGCTTTCATGACAAAATTGACCAAAGTTAGTGATTACCTTGAAAAGGAAGCATCTGATTAAGAGCCCTAAATATGAAAATAGGTCAGAAGAGAAAGTAAAAATAATCTATAAATACTTATCTCACTTTAACAGTATGTTAAATCGAATGTGAACAAATATTCAACTTCTACTATATTTACCACCTTTACTTCTAACTACCACTACTACTACTTCTACTATTACTACTTCATCTACTGCTACTACCACTACCTTGTTTTGTGTGGGTCTCATCTGCTAATGAATAAAAATCAGCATTTTTGTACTTTTTGTCCAGACATCCTGTCAATAGAACCTTCATCATGGATCAGGTCCTACAGGCGATAGATCTACGTAAGAGGTACCCGGACTACTTTGCTGGGTATGACCTAGTAGCCCAAGAGGATGGGGGCGGGCCCATCTTTGACTATCTCAACGAGCTCCTGTACCCCTCCGAAGTTGGGGCAGACTTGCCGTTTTTCTTCCATGCGGGTGAAACAAGTATGCACCTAAAACAATTTTGATTGTAGAGGCATCTGGATGTAGTGGTTCAGTCATTTGACTCCCAAACCAAGGGTTGAGGGTTCAAATCCCACCCCCAGGGGGGCCAGTCAAATGTATTGCTGTATACATGCATGACCAAATCATTTCCAAACACCCCGTAAACAAGTTTTTTTTCTCTGTGTGAAAAATAACCCCCTAAACAAGTTTTTCGCTGGCTTTTTTTACACATTTTGGCCCCTAAACAGGTTGTCACCGGAATATGACCCCGAGGATAAAGCTTGGGGAAAAAATATACCCTTATCATGCTTGGCTAGTCTTTTAAAAAAAAGCTTTGGAAAAAAAAAATACCCTAAATACGTTTGACCCCATGATTGACCATTGACCAGTCTTCAAAACCACCCTTTTCCTTGAAAATCAGTGTTTTTGATACCCTTAACGATTGCATGCACTTCCCACGTCCAAAACTGGAAAGACATTCCTTTAAACATGTTATTTGGGGGGTCATGCATACAGCAATATATTTGACTACCCCATCCCCCGCCCAGATACCACCCTGCGCCCATGTCCTTTTGCAAGGCATGTTTGTCATGCTCCACCCAGGTGTTACATGGGTAACTGGTAGGATGTGAATGTGTGCATGTGTGCACAGGTTAAAAATGGTTGCCTGGCCAGGATGCTCCCCAGGGAGTGGATACGGGAACAGTGGTGGATCCAATGACCGGGGTAATAATCATCACATATAAAGCACTTATAAAAACTAAGTGTGAAGTGCTATATACTAAACAAATATATCAGGCTTTGAGAAAGTATAGTGGAATTATTTATCCGAGGTTGATCTGGCAATAACTATTTTTCCTGATAGTAGTTTTGCCAGTCCAACCAAAGATTAATAATTCCCACTATGCTTTCGAATGAAACACCTGATACATGTATATTTGTTTTATATCCTACTTTTGATAATTTATAACCAAAATCTATGCGTTGAGCTTGCAAAGTCCGGTTACTTGCGTTGAATTTAAAATGTAATTTATTCCTTTATCATTACAGACTGGCAGGGAACGTTTGTTGATGACAATCTCATTGACGCTATTCTTCTCAATACCAGTCGCATTGGACATGGCTTCGCCATCACTAAGCATCCCTCTGTCATGGAGATTGTAAAGTCAAAGGGCATCGCCATAGAGCTAAACCCAATTTCAAACCAGGTATGTGATGTTCATATGAGCCCATTGTCTACTAGGACAGGTTGATGTACAATGACAAAGCCCATAGGATGGATGTGGTGATTTTTTACCGGATTGCTAAGAAAGCATGAATGCTTGTAAGCAAGCAACCAGAGGACCGACGGCTTAAAGTCCCCTCCGAAAGACCTGGTACTGAGGATTAATGCCTTACCAAAGGGCACTAGCGCACCTAGTGGGAATCAAACCCGGGTCACCAGAATACGAATCCCCCGCTCTACCGACTGAGCTATCGCGCCTCCATAGGAATCCATAGGAATCATAGAATTCAGAACAAGTTGAGTTGTGTATTTGATTTATTAACAAAGAAACAATATCTACATAAATGCAAGCTTAAACATGGTTATTATAATTACTATTATTTTAGTGCAAGTAATGATAAAAAAATTACCGTGTAGTGGTGATAATTTGGTATATATGGACCAATTTTATCATGTTGTGATGGTAACATCAAGTCCATATAATCGATTTTTTAACTGCATATAAAAAAAATAATAATTTAACATTAAAGGTATTGTTTAACTTTGTGAGCAGCCGATTTAAAAAATTCTCAAACCAATATGAAACATGTGTACAAGTGCATGTATTAGAACTAATAAACCCTGAAAACAACCATTATTGAGAATGAAAAGCCAAAAACTACAAGGCAAACCCTGATTTTGTAAATAGGCGTCTTATAGATGCCTAAATAGTACACTTAAGTGTATGGGATGAAATTAAGATGCTGTTTCCGGTCACTTTATATTTCAATTTTTGAAGCACTAAATGATTATTTTCGAACACATTTTTTTCTGGGCTTCATTTTTGTAACATATCACAGACACAGGTGACAAGTGTGACTTTCTAGCTCAGATTTTTTTAAAGTCAAACCAATGTTAACCAATCACTTTAATTATGATTGTATTGCACTAAATATGCCCCTTATAATAATACATATAATTAATAAAGATGAATTGAAATTCTTTTAATATAGTCTTGAGTACTCAAGTGCCCATGCACATACTCTATCACCCATTGTAACTTTTGTTAGCTATGATGTGATTTTAATTTCATCCACATGTGCAGATCTTGCATGCTAAAATTACAAGCTAGTAGAAGCATGACAATTTTTTTCATCATCAAGTGATGCAACGTTGGGATTATCCTATCACTTCATGCCCATGTTCTGTAGGTGCTTCACCTGGTCCATGATTTGAGGAACCACATCGGTGCCACCCTGATAGCGGACGACTACCCGGTGGTGGTCAGCTCCGATGACCCCGCAGCGTGGGGGTCATTGCCCTTGTCACATGACTATTACATGGCCTTCATGGCCATGTCCGGAGAGACAACCGGCTTGACGCTACTCAAGCAGCTAGCTTTGAACACATTCAAGTAAGGAATTGGTTTATCAATGGCTGTCATAAAACTTTATGATTTATTATTCAAGATCCACTTCCCAAATATTTAACACCTGGGGTGGCCAGAGTGCATTTAATTATATTGCTGTAGGGGCTGTAGACACATACAAATGGCTGTGCACAGCGGGGGTGGAGGGCAGGGGGACATTTGTTCCCCCTCCCCCAGAATTTTGAAAACTATTTCACAAAGTTCATCAAAAGTGTGCACAGAATCCTTCAATCTAACTTTGGAAAATGCAAAAGCACCTGCATGACAAGGTCAATAGCTTCGCTCCTTGCTCTTAAATATCTTTGAAAATCTTATTTGATCTGTAAGAAAAATGATATATTTAGGGTCTAGGGTAGTTTTGAAATCCTATAGTTGTTCATATGAATGACTCTTTATTTAAGTGGCCCACTCTTCCCCCAAGTATTTAGTAGTTGATCTTAAAGATAAGCCAGTTGTGGCGACGATTTCAAAATGAGTTCGTACAGAATCCAATGAAATGACCACCAAAGTGTCTGTTTGGAAGAAATTGTGTAATTGCTGAGAAATCAGCAAATAAGCACAAGATTTGGGTCAAGCGTCTGGCTGACATTCAAAGCAATAATAATAATACACTGTCCCACGTGCGCTTATCTGTGTTGGTGATCTTCAGTGTGACCATTTTTTAGCGTAGATTTCAAGATTTCACAAAGTTCAGTTTATGTAACTGTACCAGATCTAGATACTCGATGATATAGTAACAATTAAGTCTGGTTTTACTGACTTTCTCATGAAATCGGCGTTTACTGCAACTTCTTTCTTTTATCTTTAGAATTATTTTTAAAACTTTTGTTCAAAGACAGGTCCCTATGTCCATAATAGTCTGATATCAGTGACTTTAATTTTTCATCAAATGTGAATGCAAGAACTATTGTATGTGAGTTTTTCCTATAGAAGATATCATTATACATTTCACACTAGTTTTCAGCTCAAATTAGTTGGAACATAATATAGCAAATTTGCAAAAAAGTCTGAACCTAGCTAGCAAAGAACATAAACCGATAGGACACTTAGTCAATCTTTGTGAAACATCCCCATCGTATGTGTCTTTAATCTTGCAGATACAGTGCCATGACAGAGCATGAAAAGGCCGCAGCTAATGGTCTATGGCACGCCAAGTGGGATATCTTCCTGGATGAAATAATTGCAAAGTATGTTACTAATTTCTTTGATTATATAACAAAATGTCAAATATTTAGTTTTGCAGTATATTTGGCTGTTGCAAGGAAATTTGTTTTCTTTAATTGAATTGGCTTGTTATTATTTATTGAAAAGCCTATTGACGAATAAGGAAATGGGATACCCTTTTCCACACCAACTATTTTTCATCCGTATGAAACAATACATTGTGCATCAAATTATTCAACTTGTGAGATGTACTTCTTTACTTATTCAGTATTATTCAGTGAAGCTGAATAAAAAAAGACGCTAATATCTTGGTCACATTTACTCTATGGCGGCTGTACGGCGAGTTGAAAAACCGCCATTTTATTACTTTTAATTCAAACCACCTATATGTAGTTGGACAAAAAAATTGTTAAAGCGGCTGTTTTCGACTCGCCATATGGCCGCCGTAGAGCAAATGTGACCAAGGTATAATGAGCATGTTTTAAAAAACTTTTTTTTTGCTTATATCAAGGGCAATAGACTTCAGTATAATAAGATATAAATATCCAATTGCTGCAGATAGATCCATACTTTCTGTTGCATAAAGCAGGCCAACAATTGTAATTGATTGCAAGTCTTGAGGTTGATTTTAGAGGCATCTGGGCTCCGTAACACAAAGGTTTGCGATGAATTGCAAATATGAAAAAACCGCTCTGATTGGTCCCTCATCAGTATTTTAAACCTAATGCGCGTGTAACGTTGATATTGATTGGTCAGTTCATTTAGCGATTGATCGCTAATCTTTGTGTTACGGAGCCCAGGTGATATGCAAGTTTCTTGTAATGGCTGCATATTGATCTATTTTATTTTTTTCTTTCTTTGCAGATATGAACGTACTGGAACAACAGTAAAAGAGGAGCTGTGATGCTTCAGTATGTGCCTTGGTGCTGTTCTACACAATGGGTACTACACGATATTCTCAAAATATCCATTGGCCCGTATTATGAAGTCGGGTTTAACTTTAACTCAGGTTTAAAGTTGTGTTTTAAATATGGATAGCCAATCGTTACATAAATCACTAACTGTAGAGATATCATATTTTAGCTCATTTGGCTGTCGTATCATTCATAATTGTCTAGAAAGTACAAATAGATGATTGTCTTCACCATCGATGCATCAGGGAAGATCACAGAAAACAAAATAATTCACAACTTAATAAAGATTTTGACACTTTTGGCTTCCCATACTTAAACCACAACTTTAAACCTGACTTCAGAATTTGGGCCATGGACTTTGGGTTTATTGCTGTCTTTTGCTCAATGCTGATTAATCTACACCAGGGTCTCATAACACAAAGGTTAGCGATTGATCGCTAATACAAATAACAATGAAGTCGGGTTTAACTTTAACTCAAGTTTAAAGTTGTGTTTTAAATGTGGATAGCCAATGGTTACATAAATCACTAACTGCAGAGATATCATATTTCAGTTCAATTGTCTAGAAGGTACAAATAGATGATTGTCTTCACCATCGATGCATGAGGGAAGATCACAGTAAACAAAATAATTCACAACTTAATAAAGATTTTGACACTTTTGGCTTCCCATACTTAAACCACAACTTTAAACCTGACTTCAGAATTCGGGCCATGGACTTTGAGTATATTGCTGTCTTTTGCTCAATGCTGATTAATCTACACCAGGGTCCCGTAACACAAAGGCTAGCGATTGATTGCTAATTTTAAAAAACAATGCTGATTGGTTTATAGTCAGTCTACTGAGCAAAATGCACATGCTACGAGGATGTTGATTGGTCATTTCAGTTAGCGATTAATCGCTAACCTATGTGTTAAAGCGCCCAGGGCTCCATCTTA
Source organism: Lytechinus variegatus (assembly GCF_018143015.1). Taxonomy (NCBI): domain Eukaryota; kingdom Metazoa; phylum Echinodermata; class Echinoidea; order Temnopleuroida; family Toxopneustidae; genus Lytechinus; species Lytechinus variegatus. The sequence continues at coordinate 35,528,757 of NC_054748.1, forward strand.
CAAAGAGTTACGATTGGTCCGATCACCCTCAACTGTATGGAAATCCATCAGTGTCATTATTCAAACTACAGGAAATTTGCACAATGTCTTTTGTAAACAGAGAGAAGCACACAGAATTTTCAAGGAAAATGAAACTGCTGTTTTTGTGTCATCATATGGCCGCTGTAGAGCAAATGTGACTGAAGTATAAATGATAATGAGACTAAATGGTTAATTAGACCAAATTTATAGTAGACCAAATGAGCTTATTAGCCCATGTGGCATTAGACTATCTGAGAAGACCATCTGTTTGTAGACCAAGTTAGTGAACATAAACAGAAGCTTGTACAATGGTGCTAGAATCCACCTGTGTTCAACAGTGTACATGAAAATTATGTGACCTCATAAGCTGGATTTGCAAATGTGAATCATGATTTAAAACACAAACGTGGATCATGGTATCTGCAGAATCAGGGTGTAATCAACCCTCTTTCCCATGCCGTTTCTCCCTCACTTCAGGCCTAGCCAGTGCGCATCATAGTAATTAGACCCCAGATTTACATGTGTAGGTCATAGAGTTTTATCGCGAAAGGTGCATAAGATTCTGAATTTTAATACATGCTAATGTGTGACGCAAAGGCAAAGAATACCACTGGCAGCGTGCAGTATGGCATGAACACAGACGTAGGCCAACACAATGTCATAGAGTTATGATTTAAATAATCATTGTTTATTCGACCTTTTTTTCATATGCAGAAACGTCTTTCCAAATGTTCTTTTCTTCTGCGTTTCATGTTTTTGATTGTCATGTTTATTTTTGCACCAAACGCAACCATGATTCTGCACAAACAGCTTTCTAAACCTTTTATTAAAGGTAAATATTAGTTTTGGTAGCCATATCAAAATGAGATCGTACAGAATCCAATGAAATGACCACCAAAGTTTCTGTTTGTATAAATAAAAGGTATGTGCCAAGGATTCTGGAAGAAATTGTGTAATTGCTGAGAAATCAGCAAATAAGCACAGGATTCGGGTAGAGCGTCGGGCCCGATATTCGAAGCAATAATTATACACTGTCCCACATGCGCTTATCTGTGTTGGGGATCTTCAATCTGAACATTTTTCAGCATAGATTTCAAGATTTCACAAAGTTCAGTTTATGTAACTGTACCAGATCTAGATCCTCGATGATGTACTGACAATTAAGCCTTGTTTTACAGGCTTTCTCATGAAATCAGTGTTTACTGCAACTACTGGCATTTCTCTTTAAATCATGATTCTAGTGCCACATGAACACACCTTAGTACTTACATACTACGGGTAATATAAAAATAAGCCTTGACGGAAACCTCAAATTCAAAGCTGAAACCTCTATCTGACTTTCACTACTTCTGGCATTCTTCTAGAGACCTGAGTAAGTGGTGAGCCGAGGTATATAAATGTGCGAGGCAGTGAATTTCCTCTGCTTGAAGAGATTTTTGAAATACCGATAAAAAGTAGGTAGTCGGTAATGTTATGATCATTTTCCTCATCTTTGATTAAGAAGGCTATACCATATAATTCCTGTGTATATTCTTCTTTTCAGGGTTTTTTGTCGATGAGTATTTATATTGAGACATTTTTATATCATATAAGTCTTAGGATATTTCATTGCTGTCAAATTCTCCTACATGTAGGCCGTCTAATACTAATGCTTGCATTCTATCATAAAACTGCAGTGAACAATAAAATAATTATGGATGCATTTGAATTTTGTTCAAAGTGACCTATTGAAATCATGTTTTCTATATTTGCAATTGATCATAAACCTTTTGTGATACTGGTTTTGCAAAGGATTTTATAGAATTATTGAAACAATTAGCATTTTCATTTAACAACTGAAATGTGACCGAATGATTGACTAATTTATTGACTTAGCCATACATAATATGTCAAAGAGATATGTTTGTATCAAAACATTAAGATGTTTTGTAATGTACTGCAACATGTGTACATATACATGTAACTTGTGAAACAAGTAGTATACTCAGTATTTGTGTGTGTGCCTTTTGTTTGCATATGTGTTCTAGTAGTATTCTAGTTTGAAATGTTTACTAATATTTATCCTGTAAAATCTAATGCCTTGTTAGAACAGGGTACGTATAAGATATATTTTTGCAGGGTGTCTGGTCAGGAATATATGGACTAACTAAACTTCTTAAAAGTTAAGCACAAAATAGTTTTTGTCCAAAACACAAAATAGGAGGCAGTGAAAAGGATACCTGCTGGGTAGCTAGATACAATCTTCTCTGTCCAATTGATCATCCATCTCGAGCATCATCATTACAAAGAATGTATCCAATGCTGATGCTTCAAGGATCTCAAGTGTTTTTTCACATTGGGGGAGTACAGCTGACTAGAAAGCAGGATATTGCAGTTCCCAGCAGTTTTCTAATAATGAGTTATTATATATTGCCCAAAATCAAAATGCCTAAACAGATACCTATTCATGAGCATAATTGTTTCATTTGTTAATTGATGAGCATAATTTCTTTTCATCTGTTTCATAGGGTAACTTAAGATTGGAAGATATCATATATCGTGGGACTGGTAAATACTTTACTAACATGAATATCAGTATGTGGGACTAGAGGGAAATTTCAGATCAGATACTTGGTATCTTTGGACGAGTTTTAAATGGTGACGAAATAAAATATCATCATTGGTTTTAACATATTTTATCAATTCAAGTTAAAAAATTATTTGTCCGGGGTCAAATTCAAGGTCAAAGATTACGTCAAAGGTCATGAACTTTTAAATCCCTGCAATACATTATTTGGTGCATGTTTTGGATTCCTCTCTGAATTTCCTTTTGAATGGTACCAGTTTTGTGAACATTGGTCAACACGTTACGACGCAATGGCCATTGAAAGTTGAAGGTCACGCCCATTTTTGTCAAAACAAGGAGATAAGGGCGGGCCTTAGCGCGAGAACCGACGGACCGATTTGACTAATTTTTTTTTGTTTTATTCTGCTTGGGCCATGGGGAATTTTATGAGTACCAAATTACAATGAATTCTGAGAGGGTCGGGTGCAAAATTGCACATTCATTGGGTGAATTGGCATGGAATGACCCTTTCACCTAACTTTGCGCAACTCGAAATATTTTATATGACAGTAGTTGCATAAAATGTACAAGTGAGATGGTAAAAGCTTCATGTGTATTTTACTTATGGATTTGTGGTATATGTTTGCATGTGTGTCTTTTTGCAGGCTGGGTTATGGCTAAATTGTTAGCATTCATTGTTAAATCATGTTTAAAAACAAGTTGTAGGCCTATAAAGATAAGGTTAAACAGAATGATTATTCCATAGAGGATACTTTGGTGTTATATGCTACATGTATGTATCGTGCATGCAAATGTGTGGGTTTGGTTTATGGCAGTATTATTTAACAATCAAGCCTTATTTTTAATTGTGTATTTATGTAAGCATACTGTTCAACAGAAAAAAAATCATGTAGGTGTTAAGTAATGGTTTTGTAGGTATTGTACTTTTTGGAAAATATGGTACATGTAGATATATGATTTTAATGTTCAGGCTGGGGTGTTATCATTTGCTTGATGGTCAGACCATTTTTAATCATGTACAAATGTAAGCTAGATGCATATCATGTTGGGCTAAGCTCTAAACATGACTAATAGTTATCCAAAGGATGCATTTATCATTTCAGCCTAAAGGCCTGGTCACGCCGCCGGGCCGAGCGTTGTTGGAGCGGTCGTGGAGGGGTAGGAAGAGAGGGTCGAATTTCGCACACAAAATTAAAGAAAAATCGAAAACAAAAAAAAAAAAAAACAATCGAAATTGAAAATGGTGAACGGTAGCGAGCAGTGATGATTTTTTTCTCTCCGCTCCACGACCGCTCCAACAACGCTCGGGCAGTGTGACCAGGCCTTAAGGCTTTTCTTATTATGTAGTGAACTTAGAATCATTTTTGAATCATTTTTACTTTTTGATAATCATAAATGGTTTGTTTTGCTGGCAACCAAAGAAGGGACCTTTAAAGGACAAGTCCACCCCAACAAAAAGTTGATTTGAATAAAAAGAGAAAAATCCAAAAACACTGAAAATTTCCTCAAAATTGGATGTAAAATAAGAAAGTTAAGACATTTTAAAGCTTCGCTTAATTTCGCAAAACAGTTATATGCACATCCTTATCAGTATGCAAATGAGGAAACTGATGACATCGTCCACTCACTATTTCTTTTGTGTTTTGTAATGTGACATTGTAATTTTTCTCATTGTCAAGTGAAACAACGATTAACTCCTCACTGAACATGCAAAATTATCATTGTTTAATACTATATGGTTCAGTCAAGTTTGTCCTTATTGTCAAAAATGTAAAAAATGAAATATTGTGGAATTCAAACTGTAAAAAAAATAAAAAGAAATAGTGAGTGAGAGACATCATTGTCTGTCTCATTTACTGAGTTGTGCATATCACTGTTTTTTGACAAATAAGTGCAATTTAAAATGTCATAACTTTATTATTTTACATCCAAGTTTGATGAAATTTTCAGCATTATACTAGTTTTATTGTTCTCTATTCAAATCAACATCTTTCTGGGGTGAACTTGACCTTTAAATGAAGGCTTTCCAAGAAACCCGAGCCAGTCTTCAATTTATTACTTGGGTTTATAAAAAGATAGTATTGAATTTTATACTGGACCCGGTGCTCAAAGATTGGAAGGTTGCTGTTCTCCCGACAAATAAACCATAGCTACCTCCTTAGGATGTTAATCGTATGATTGATAAATAAATCGGATAAAGAACATTGGCTTTTGTTTTGTTGCTTTACAGTTTATAAGTAATTGTGTGTGTGTGATAGGGTGTGGATGTGTGTGTATGCATGCAGGGGCGGAAATCTCTCCCAAAAGGTAGGGGGGACAAGGGGCTGGAAAATTTGACGAGCAAAAAAAAAAGTTATCACCCAAAACTTAAGGTCAATTCCATGAAAATATATTTGACAAGCAAAAAAAAAGGTTTTCATCCCAAAAGTATGGTGTTTTATTTCAATTTTTAATGATGTATTTCTTACTATCATAAAAGGCCAAAAATAGAAGGGGGACATTTGATATTGTGTGGATCAAAAGAGTAGGGGGGACACGTCCCCCTGGGGCCTGGATTTCTGGATTTTGAAGAAGGGGAACAGGCCAGGGTACAAGAGGAGAAGAACTTGAAAAAGAAGAGAAGGAAGATAAGGAGAAGAATGGTGAGGAGACGAAGAGAAGGAGAAAAAAAGAGAGAAGACAGGAAGAAGAGGAAGAAAAGAATGAAAATCTAGAGCAGGAAGAAGGATGGAGAGAATGAGGAGGAGCAAAATAAGAAGGGGGGATCGAGGCCGGAATATATGGACCCGAGACCCCGAAAGAGATATATATATTTGCATTTGCGGTTCAGTCAATTTATCGCCACATACCCCTAAAGACAATGTTCTATATCCATTTTCTTACAACATCCCCAATAAGCAATATTCGATCATTTAAGAATGCATCACGAATTATTGAATGATGTATTTCATATTTATCATCAGAATATATATCATATGTATATATCCTCAATAAAAAAAAAATATCCGCTCGCGAACCATACAGCTGCCACGCCCACCTCCTTCCCTGGGCCATTTGATTACTGTGTACTGCCCTGCGCAGCCGACAAGCCTAGCCAGAACACAAGCACAATACAGCTTGGCGGCAGAAGTCCGGGCGGCCTCGACATGCGGTCGACAGATAAGCAGTACCTCATCGCAGCTGATGTCCGCGAGGTAGCTTTAATTATGAATTATTAGCTCTGGTTTCCTGTTCTGACGTGGGTTTTGAGCATTCATCCCGCCCTTACATTATTCATTGCCAATGTGTGAGTGCTTTCACAGTTTCAGTTAAACTTTAGGGTTAAAATCAAACGGGACTAATCATGTCTGAAATTGTTCAGACTTCAGTCGCAAAAAACTAACCCAGTCCCACACGTGCACATTTAATTGTAAGATATGTTTGTAAAGAAAATCTTGTCTCTTTGTATCCACTTCCATCATAAACATTGATAATTACTACTAATAAATTTCAATAATAAATTAGACTTGAACTGTGCTAATACGACATTCTAGATGAAATTAGAACTACTTTAACTAAGTTTAAGGTATTGAATAAAGGATATTGTTTTTGCCTTTTCACTTCAGATTCAGCCTTAGTTTCAGGGAAGAACTTTACACAGAAATAATGTTTAATATTATCTTCACGTCACTTCAGAAGGCTGTTCCTTAATAGAGGATGAGTGGACAAATTTTACCTTTCCCCGCCCCAAAAAATTTGGGTGTAAATACTGAATGTGGAGGAGGATGTAGCTATTGATTCATGAAAAAGTAGGATGGGGGGTCGGATGTCCGGACACTTTATCTTTTTGAAGCCTTCTTTTTTGTCTGTGGATTACACTAAAAATATGAATTCATTACTTGTAATCATTTTCTATTTTGTTCTTTATAATATTTCTTAACATTTTGTACAAAAAATTGATGAAACTTCGCTGGTAAATTTTTCCAAATGACATTCTAAAATTGATCGTCCGGACACGCAACCCGTCCGGATACACAACAACTGGGTATACTGCAGAGACGGATGGACCATGTACACAGTGGAAAGTTATCAACCGAATCTTGAAAATAATATATGTTGTTTTACATGGAAAAACAAATTAGGCCTAAGAAAGACTGAGTGATAAATGCATCATATGTCTGCTCCGTCTGGACAAATTGTACTTTATCAGGAAGCAAACATAATTCCAAACTTTTGCAAACAATATGTGGGCCAGGTGTGTGACAGAATTTATGACAAAGTCTTCAGTTAATTAAATCTGAAAATAATTAATAAAGATAATTTTTTAAATTAGATAAAATTTTAAAATTCAGAGGAATTCAAAAATGAAATTAAACTTCAAAATCATGCACTTAATTCTGTGTGCATATGAAGTCACACATGTGACCCACTTTTGACCTCTGACTTTGAGTGTATGTATTGGAGACAGCAGAATATATCTCCAAATGATAGCTGACTATTTAAACATCTTAGTGTTATGTAAACTTTGAATTACAAAACCTCAAAAGTTTTTAGATTTATAACTAATTTAGTTGAAGATAGTCATAATTTTGACCAAAAAGGGCCCATGTTTTGAGTTGGAAGTAATTGTTAGCAAGTTGAGAAATTCAACTTGTACTTGAAAGGAGGTTTCTATTCCTCACATGTCTGTGATGTGAGATCCCATTAATCTGATCCCCATCTACCTTTCCCATAATGAAAAAAGATGGATGCTAAAAAAAATATATTCTCATTTTTGTCTTTTGAAATAACCATTGAGATTTGATGATAGTCATACAAATTTTGTTTTGATGTATTTTTTTTATTTTTGATGTGCTTTTATAAGACATGATTTTTATACTTTGTACACAAAGAAATAAATCAGTCTATGGACCACCTGTCCTTGTTTCCTTTCTTTATGAATAGTTGTTTATAGATTAAAATGGAAAATATTTGTTTAAATTTTCAAAATCATAGATTCTACAGAATAAAGTGTGGAAACAACAGTTCAAAGAAACCAGAGAGAAAAAAACAAAATGAGCGGACAATCTCCAAGCCAGAGAGTAGCAAAACCAGACGAGTGTGACTATGCCCTGGTCCAAGATATGGGAGAAGGATTCCGCCGAGGGACGTCCAAGATCTCGGCCATCGGAACATCATTCACGATGGTCTATGGAGAGTGGGTGGCTGCTGGGAGCACAGATGGAGACGAGAGCCCAGTGGTCATCTGCATCCATGGAACACCAGCAACAGAGGGAGCTTTTCGGCCGTTGGGCAGCAGGATAGCAGCTGAGGGGTATAGAGTGTTAGCTGTTAATTTCCCAGGTTTGTTCTAAAAGTTTTTGAAAATCCCCCCCCCCCCCCTCAATTTGCCCCGGATCCCAAATATTCTACATTCCAACAATATCAATCTTAAACTAATCCATCTGATTCTGAGTAGGCCTACATATAGGTGATATATAAAACAATGTCAATTCATACAACATAGCGCTTAATACATTATTTCTAAGAACTTCCAACTACTAATTAAGTCAGCTTTAGCATGGATTGGGCATTCAAGGAATTTCTTCCTAATTTGTATGATTTATCTAAAATCTTCAGGAAAAGAATAGATTTTATGACTTGACTATAATTTTTTGATTGGTGGGATATTAGTGTCTTGATGAATTTCCTATGTAGTACGATTTTGATTTGAATTATCATTTCATTGTACTGTACAGTTTGATACTAAAAAAAAATTGATTCATGTATATTATGAATTTTCACAGAATTTTTATTTTAAAATGGTTATGATATTTGCTTATATATATTCTGTTTTGCTTTACTTCGTTTTATAGATAAATATCAAATACTATACATGCCTGAATTTATTTTATCTGTATAAGTTCATTTTAACTATTTTGATCACATTACTTTGTTCTTCTGTTGAAAATGAAAAATAATGAATTGAATTGAATTGAATGTTAACTGTTTCGTTATGAAAAATTGAGAGTGGAAAAATCATATTAATTAATGTGTAAAATCTGTGCAATCGCAATTCTTGATAAGATTCCATTTTCAATTTCAGTGATCCTGATTGCATATTCTGTGTACACTTTATATTTTAGGTATGGGATACACTGAGATGGACAGCGAAAGACGCTTTGATTTCTCTGTCACCCACAAAGCTGAGCTTGTCAAGGCTTTTATCTTTAAATTAGAGATATCCAGGTAAAGTAATTCCTTAAAAAGCTGTGTGCGCTATGAACGCCTAGCTTAGCCGGGTAATATAGGAGTGCCTTGAGCACCTAACAAGGTGGATATGTGCGCAATATAAATACCCTATATTATTATTATTATTAAATTTTATGTGTTTTCATTTAATATTTATTTGAACAGAGTACCCCATCAGGAGTAAAATACTGTTTTTCTTGTGGACTTCATACGACATACAGTGGTGCTAAAAAGTCGATGAACCCAACCATAAAATTAAGATATTTCAAGTGTTCGAGTTCTGCCATGTTTTAGATTATTAATTGTGAAGTCAGGTGATAAAATATTACATTTAAGAAAGTTTATTTCTCTGGGCTCACTGAACATTGTAGTGTTGTCTCCATTCAACACTCAGCATAAAGGAGTGCATTTTCTGGGGGGGTTCACTCACATTCTAGCACCACTGTAAAACAAAACACATTGCATGTTCAGACATAGAAATTGAAGTAGAGTAATACTTGTATGAAATGAAGAACCCACAAGGGTAGAACAGTTCTATAACGGAAGTGGCTACTCAGTAAATAAAATATTTTTTATTGATATTATTGTAAATTATCAAATTTAGTGATAATTCAATTCTCATCTCTCTCATTTCTTCATCTTCAAAGGGTAACAATGCTGATAGGTCATTCCACTGGAGGTCAGGTCATAGGTCATTTGGCTGCTGATCGGGATTTAGAGAACATCGTCCAATCAGTGTGCTTCCTGTGCAGCACAGGCGTACAGCCTTATGGGTAAGTATTTTTACGTGAATTTCGCCCTTCTGGGACCTCCTGTATATGGAAGTGAACCTGTAATACATGAACAAAGACAAGAATTACAGTTTTCATGAGCAGATGGAATTATTCAAGGTGGTCTTTACAGACAAACTGCATATGATCTGTGTATAAAACATGAATTCCTGGCAGAAATACTGACAATTGGGAGTACCTTGAGTAGTCTTTTTGTAGAGTGGATATGAGTTTTGTAAAATCACAAGTTTTTGATATATATTCATTTTCACATAGATCTGTATTTTTCAGTGTATTTTTTTGTTTCTGACATGTCTAATACTGGTTTCCCCTTACCTGTATTTCTCTTAATTTCAGCTCTCAGAGATACAGCATGGTCCCCTACTTACCCTACCTGCTCTACAGAGCCATATACCTTCCAGTTCTTGGTCCAGTCCTCATGTACCTGGCCTCGATGGTAGTCCACAGGTTGGGATTCCGGGCCAAGACCCCTGAAGCCGGAGTCATGAGCATCTATGAAGGCCATCAGATGAGATTTGATGTGGTGAGGAGTTGACAAATTATTTCTGACTTTCATGAACCATACTAGACAATAAATGGTGACCAAAACCTTAAGTACCTGGCTTCAATGGTAGTCCATAGGTCGGGATTCTGGGCCAAGACCCCTTAAGCTGGAGTTGTGAGCATCAATGAAGGTCATCAGATGAGATTTGATGTGGTGAGGAGTAGAACTAAATTATTCCTCATTTCTGTTAACTCATACAAGACAATAGATTCTGTTAAGTAAATCCTCAAGTACCAGGCCTCGATTATAGTCTATAGGTCAGGGTTCCGGGGCAAGACTCCTGAAGCCGGAGTCATGAACATCTATGAAGTCCATCAGATGAGATTTGATGTGGTGAGGACTGAAGAAAATTAAATCTGAATTCTCTAAACCCATATTCTTCAACCAATTAATTATTTAATGGTAACTGGAAGTACCTGGCCTTGATGGTAGTCCATAGATTGAGTTCAGACAAAGACTCCTAAGGCTAAGAGATTTAGATACCGTTGATTCCAGATGCACATTTCCAGTTTAGATTACTGGTAGCCATAGAAGCATAGTAGCAATCAACCTCAAGGTTAAGACCGGATATCTACAGGAGAAATGCTATTCATCCATATCCTGATGTGATGTGATGTGAATACTGGGGTAATGCGCTCTACGAAGGCCACGGATGAGATTTGATGAACTGTTTTTTAAAGGACAAGTCCACCCCAACAAAAACTTGATTTGAATAAAAAGAGAAAAATTCAACAAGCATAACACTGAAAATTTCATCAAAATCGGATGTAAAATAAAAAAGTTATGGCATTTTAAAGTTTCGCTTATTTTCAACAAAATAGTTATATGAACGAGCCAGTTACATCCAAATGAGAGAGTTGATGACATCACTCACTCACTATTTCTTTTGTATTTTATTATATGAAATATTGTTATTTTCTCGTCATTGTCATGTGAAATGAAGTTTCATTCCTCCATGAACACGTGGAATTCCATTATGTTAACATTTTGTGCTTCAGGCAAGGAGGTCCTAATCGTCAAATTCGTAAAAATTGAAATATTGTATAATTCAAACAATAAAAAACAAGAAATAGTGAGTGAGTGACATCATCGACTCTCTCATTTGGATGTAACTGGCTCGTTCATATAACTATTTTGTTGAAAATAAGCGAAACTTTGAAATGTCATAGCTTTCTTATTTTACATCCGATTTTGATGAAATTTTCAGCATTGTGCTTGTCTGATTTTTCTCTATTGATTCAAATCAACATTTTTCTGAGGTGGACTTGACCTTTAACCAAATTTTAGATCTGACAAGGCCTAAAATACTAGGTAGACATATTGAAAATTAGACTAGTGGGCATTAGATTAAATGGCACATAGACCAAGTAAGAGTTAGATCAAATCCATCTAGACCAGATGGTAATCAGACCAAATCGATTGTATTATAGACCAAGACAGTGGGCGATTTCAAGTTCGGTGTTGGCCTTGGTGTTGGTGTTAGTGTTGAAATTTTGATTGCTTCCCCTAGCTCCAAAACTTATTCATAGTTTGTAAAACTGATCCAGATCACATTATTAACATCTCAAAAACTAGTGAGTGACTTTTCGGGACCATCCTCATTTTATGTTTGGTGTTATAATCGTGTAAAAATTGACCCAACACCAACACCAAAAGGTCAACACTGAACTTGAAATCACCCAATGGGCTTAGCCATGAGTGTATTGAGACATTTTAGAATTCAACCATCTGCTTGTAGACCAAAAGTCTTTCAATTTATCACAAGTCAACTTCTCAATTTAAATCAGAATTACATCTCTTCTGTCTTCATCTTCCCCCACCCTCTTTCCCTACTCTATTGTATACCCCTTTCCCCTGATCTCTACACTCCGGGCTCCGTAACACAAAGGTTTGCGATGGATTGCAAATATGAAAGAACTGCACTGATTGGTCCCTGGTCAGTATTTTAAACTAAATGCGCGTGTAACATTGATATTGATTGGTCAGTTCATTAAGCGATTGATCGCTAATCTTTGTGTTACGGAGCCCTGGTCACCCTTTCCTTAATCTGTCAAGTTACCCAAAGTTTTTGCATTTTTATTTGTAATGTTCGATTGCTATACCATGTTATCATTTTATTGTTATATTTTGTATATCCAATACAATGCTGCGATATGTGGATATTCTAATAAAACCTTCAAACTTTAGGTTTAAAAATCTATTGAATCTTGTTCATTACAAATTTGCAATTTGCATTTGCTTCTTGCATCAACAAGTTTAAATGAATTTGGTTTGAAATTGGTCTATCACTTGCAAATTTACATCTGAAATTGATGTAGCTGATTGCAAATATCTTCTTGCAACACCCCTTTAGTGTATCTTGCTTCATATTTTTGTCCAGTTTGCCAATGATTTGACCAGACTAGGAGAAAGGCAGATACCGGTATTGTTATTCTACGGCTTGAGGGACAGGATAGTCGAGCCGGAGTCCATTCCAGAAATCATCACTTTACTGGATATCCCAGAGAGCAACGTGAAGAAGTTCAATGATGAAGATGAACCCAATATAACATTCCATGGTAGGAAATTCATTTTGCAAAGATTCTTTTTTTGGTGACATGACGATTGCTCCAGCGGCAATTGCTCCTTGCTTTATTTCATCTAAGATAAAGGTTTTTTTTCTTTGGGATGTGACAAACTTGGCTCGGCCGGGCACACTGCATATGGCTTTGACTTAATTAGAACTTGATCCCGATTCTTAAAGACTTAAACTATGGTATCTATGCAATTATGATAGTAACTGACAGGGCTCAGCAACCAATAAAAATCAAGGCCTACATGTACATGGTAGGACAAGTTTAAAGATTAATTCCACTTCTGGTAACGATCTCAAAATGACTTTTTACAGAATCTAATACGGTATAATGACCACCCAAGTGTTTGTTTGTATGAATAAAATATATGTGCCAAAGGATTCTGGAAGAAATTGTGTAATTGCTGAGAAATAAGCAAAATAAGCGTGGATTCGGTCCCTTCCATCGGGTCTTTATTCCAGCAATAATAATACACTGTCCCACGTGTGCCTATCTGCGTTGGTGATCTTCAGTGTGAACATTTTTCAGCGTAGATTTCAAGATTTCACGAAGTTTAGTTTATGTAACTGTACCAGATCTAGATCCTTGATGATAAACTGACAATTAAGCCTGATATTACAGACTTTCTCATGAAATCAGTGTTTACTGCAACTACTGGCATTTTTCTTTAACCCTATTGAAATATTCAACTGTCCATGCACTTACACAACAACAAAGTGCCTATTTTTAGTGATAATTGCTGATCTGCAGATACTGAGAGGCAAATAAGTTTGTATACAACTTTATGTCTACTTTCAAGATATCACCCTAAAGGTAGTTAATTCGACAAATTCACCATAATTTAAGTCCTTTTGAAACAAGACACTTGTTGACTTATACATGTATGCAAATATGACCTTGCGTGTATAAAAGTGTGAAGGAGTTTGATGATGAAGATATGCCTAATATGGCATTCCATGGTGAAAATATATTTTGCAGAGATTGCCTTTTTTTGGGGGGTGTGGCTTTAATAAATTGGACTATGTAGACTAGCCCTGACTTAGAACTGTTGGACTTCTATTAGGTTGATATGTGAATAACTGACTGTAATTGTGCCTTGTAGGGTAAATCTGATAAGGGAGTGGACAAGAAATTTTTTTTTTCATTTGGCCTTACATCTTTATAACTTCTTTTTTTTGCTGCAGGTGATTCAGTAAGACGAGTGGTGTGCTTCAAGACGGGAACCCATCGGCTCCACTTCAAGAAAACTGAACTGGTTCTAGAAGAGATTTTCTCCTTTCTCAGAGCTCTCAGCCAAAAATCTAGATGAGAAAAATATGTCTGTGGCCTGCTTCATTAAATCACTCTAAGTCTTAAGTTGATGGGCATCCCGCAGAAACTTCTTAATTCTACATCATGCACTTTAGTGGATTGTTGAAGCTCAATTTATTATACTTTCGGATGTTCTTGAACGCAAGCAGTCTTCGTATTCAGATCCTAATTGTGTCTCCTCTTAAAGCGACCTTTCATTGATAAATCATGGGGAAATCAAAAGCTAATCTCAGAACAGAGAAGGGATTCCACTCGGCTGCATGCCTGGGGGTGTTATGTAATAGACGCCGGCATGTCTTGGCAGTCTATAGGAGAGCAATAGTTAATAGACTAACCTCCCAGAAGTAATCTGCATGTTTTCACTTTGAAACATGTAACTTCAGAGGTTATTTATTTTGGTTTAGCAATCAAGAGACCTGCTATGAGTCTATGAATTGGGATTGTTGGAAATTGGAAATGCGATATTCCGAAGTAAATAACAATCACGAGTTCGGTCAAATTTGTGCTGTCCGAACTTCTATCGCATTAGTCCAACGGCACTCATGATGGACGAATTATATTATGCAAGTCAATGGGCCTTTTGCAAATTTTGTATGATTCAATTTCCCATGATTTGTCAGTGGCTGGGCCCTTTAAGGTTTGCTTGATCATGGCCTGGTGAGACAGCTTTGAAGCTTGTATTTCACTGATTCAGACTTCCAATGCTTATCCAATCCATCCTCGGAGCTGTGGACATCGGGTACATCGCTGACTCAACCAGATTTTGAATCAGGTTTAGGCCTCAACTACAGGGGTGGCCGATTCACCTCGCACTCACAGAGATCACCCTCACCCCTCTTTCACTTTACTCTGTTCGGTGCGGTTTATTTCCAATTGGTCTAATGCCAGTAAATCTAATTACCAGCTTGTCTTCTATCATTTGGTCTATCATCAATTCTTTCACTATCTACATGGTCTAATTGCCATATCGTCCACTCACCATTTCGTCCAATAACCAGTTGGTCCTATAGCCATTTAGTCCTTAAACCATTTGGTCTAATTGGTGTTAATTGGGCGAAATAAATGAAAAGAAAATGGGTGTTACACCAACTGGTTATTACACGAAATGGTCTTAGATGAACTGTTTATTCAATGAAGTGATTATTGGACCAAATGGTTATTAGACCAAATGATTGTTAGATGAAATGTTGACGGGACGGGATGGCATTAAAAAATAAAATGAAGGTAGACCATGTGATGATTGGACGAGTTGGCAATAGACGAATCGGCAGTTTACCGTTCAGTGCATCCTCCCCCCTCAACCCAGCCCCCCTACTTTCCTCCGCTACTTACGTCTTTCATGCCTTCTCCAGTTGTCCCCCTCCTCTCTGACATGCCACCTCGAACCCAAGCGGCCTACTCAAAATGTGATCAATATCCCTGCTCAACATATGTCCATACCAAAATACTCGGTTCCACCTTCTCCTCCAACATCTGCATCATGGTGATTTCTTATGTTTTTCAGTGACTGACCTTGTGATATATGGTTCATAATACTTTACAGCAACTGCTGTGCAGCTGAACATTCGAGAAGGTATCCTAAGAAAGTTCTTATAGGAGACACTACATCTGTGAGTTATGCTAACTCACACCATTGAAAGTTTGAAAATAATTTGAAACCGACCAATGGAATGTCATTCTAAATAACATATAGAATTGGTTGGTATGGAGTAGGTTTCAATATGTGACCGTTTAATTCATTCTTTAGCAGACATATTGGCCCAAATTCACAATAGTCATTTTGAAAACAGTCAGTTGAACCCATGGTTTATGCAGATTTCATGTTAAAATTACGCTTAATTTACCGCATATAACAAAAATTCCAATACTGGTGTGTGCTATTGTCACAGAGTGCCAAATTGACACGTAAAGCCATGGTTAAGTACCCTGTTTTATTCATTGGTGCACTGTTTTGAACAGAGGACTCATTAATTGAAAACAGTGGAATTAAAAAATGAAATAGCATACACAAGCATGGCAACAGGCGTCAATTGGGCGCAAAGTGACAAAAGCGCCCATCAGTACTGGACATTTTTTATTAAAAAGTAAGGTAATTTTTCACATGAAATGCATAAACCATGGGTTCAAAACCACCTTGTGAATTCGGACCTTTGGATAATCTATGTATTAAATAGTTACATTTCTAATAGTTTAATGAAACGCACACCATAGGTATATACAACAAAATGTTATCAAGATTTTTTTAAATGTCTTTACTTCCCATTTGCAGTGTAGAAACTTGCTTTCTATCCCCTTTATTTTCTCACATTGTACAATACGATACATAAACATGACAATAAAAAAAAACACATGAAAAGGCATTTTACATGAATGTGCATAACCCTAATGATAATAGAGCGAACTGATTAACTTATTCATGATGATGTTAAAGATATACAGACAGCATTATAAAACACCTGTCTCATATATTTTGGTAGCCACATGGTCTAATATACATGTATATGCTTGTCAAATAAGGTCAGAATGATTGTACCATTTAGTATGTCGGCTAGGTTATATGATTGTAAGTCATATGGCACTATTGAATATGTCGAAGTCGACTCTCTTAAGAACTTCATAATTATACACTGCCACTCCAATTAAAAGCTTTTATTATTGTCAATGTGTTCAGAGAGTAAATTATTTATGTAATCTTATACCTTGCAAGACCATTCTTAATGACGGCTTCATAAGCCATTTGAATTGTGAATCTTTACCAGTACTATTTAAAAAAGAAGTAATTATATGCATATATTGTTTGAACAAAGATTTTACTGTATAATTGCAATTTATTGTGTATGTTTGTGTGTCACATTTGTATAATTCATCAGCTTACTGCGAGAAGGGACTTGGAGGTAATTTTTACAATTACTTCTTTATTATGTACTTTTTAATTTGCTGATATTTCGAGTTTTGATTAAAAATATTTTCATTTCATTGGATAGCTTATGATAGACTTTCAATTTTTGAAATATGAAGAATCATATAAACCACACTATGGGGGTGTTGCAAGAAAATATTTGCGATCGATTGCAAATAATCTCTCGCAATTTTACAACTGATAGATCGACGTTAGCTGTAGCAAATCAGATTGAACTTGTTTCAAGGAGCAGATTAGCAATCGATAACTAATTTGCAATTAACTGCAAGACATATGATTGATTTAGGGACCAAAAATTGACTTGCAACTGATCGCAAGTTTCTTGCAACACCCCATACATGTAGGTCCCTTGCGGAAAGCTGAAGAACTTGGAGGTGTAAAAAAATGGTACCTGGTAGGATGCAAAAGCCTGTGTGGTAGTATGACTAGCAATTAAATTTTGGAATCTATTATTGGAATGTTCCCCAGGGAATGGTGAGTGTGCAGGCAAGTCGGGATCCAATCTTGTGCTTGGTATCATTTTGATGTTACCATTATTACAATCCTCTGTATCGCAATAAGTTACAATGATA
This sequence comes from Lytechinus variegatus, assembly GCF_018143015.1. NCBI lineage: Eukaryota > Metazoa > Echinodermata > Echinoidea > Temnopleuroida > Toxopneustidae > Lytechinus > Lytechinus variegatus. The sequence goes on from NC_054748.1 coordinate 35,546,265, forward strand.
ATACCCTTAAACATTGAATAGGAGGCAACAAGGTCTAATTTTTTTCAAACACTTGAAGTGTTTGAGATTTTATTAAACAAAATTTGAGAATTGAATAGGACAATGATCAAAGTGCCTAGTGCAACATGATAAATGTAAATCTGGCCCCACTTATATGCTTTTCACACTACTTTTTGTCCTAAATTGGTGGGGCTAAGGGGGGGTCTTAGCCCCACCAATTTCCCGGGGTTAAGCTTAGCCCACTTCGTTTTCACACTACGTTTTAGCAAAGTGGGCTAGCACGGTAAATAGTACGGTACTATCTGGCCCTGCAAAAAAGCAGGGTTAGCCGGCTTATTGTGGTGCTAGCACCACAATTGCGGTGCTAAGAGATGCAGTGTGAAAACAAAACAGGGCTAAGGAGAGTGGGGCTAAGCATTAACCAATCACAGAAGTCGAATTTGCACGTTAATCACGCTCTGTGTGGTAAAACCATCAGTATTCATGAGCTGAGGGATAGTCCGGGGTTAAGGCATTAACCACGGTTGAGCAGATAGTATGGGGTTAAGAAAGACAGTGTGAATCGAAAAAAAGATAGTATGGGGTTAAGGAAATGCAATGTGAAAAGCATATTAGTGATGAACGGTGATGACGATGACAATGAATGTGATAATGATAACAATGTTTAATGGTGATGATAGTGGTGGTGACGGTGAGATGATGGTGATGATGGTGATGGTGATGGTGGTGATGATGATGATGGTGGTGGTGGTGATGATGATGATGGTGGTGGTGATGATGATGATGATGGTGATGATGATGATGGTGGTGGTGATGATGATGGTGGTGGTGGTGATGATGATGGTGGTGATGACGATATTGGTGATGACGACGATATTGGTGATGATGATGATAGTGGTGATGATGATGGTGGTGATGATGATGGTGGTGATGATGATGATATTGGTGATGATGATGATAGTGGTGATGATGATGATGGTGATGATGATGGTGGTGATGATGATGATGATGGTGGTGGTGGTGATGATGATGATGGTGGTGGTGATGATGATGGTGGTGGTGGTGATGATGATGATGGTGGTGATGATGATGGTGGTGATGATGGTGGTGATGATGATGGTGATGATGGTGGTGGTGATGATGATGATGGTGGTGATGATGGTGGTGATGATGATGATGATGATGGTGAATAATGGTAAATGGTGATCGAGATGATGAAAATAAATTCATCATACATCAATGGCTCACTACTATGCATGATGTCCATGTTTATGCATATCACTCTTTTATTTCTTTTTAAATCAAAATCCTCACTTTTCTATTTTCCTCACTGATTTTAACAAAATTTTCACTACTATGTTAACTTAAATTATATCCTTCTGATTCACATATACTACTCATACATGCATATTTGACCTTTTAAAGGGCCACTTGACCTTGGGGATGTCAGCTATAATACAAAGAGTAGAATAAACATGGCAAGAATAGGGAAAGGATTAATACTGTTCCAGACAGATGGCCAATAAAGCTCCTCAGGTAAACCACAAACTGCTCTAACAAGTTGGGCTGATGGCTGCTTTTGCTCTTCGTGGTCTTTTTCTGGAAGAGAAAGAGAAAAAAAAATTAGCATGAAATGACGGTCTAAACCGATTCGCTACATAAACGTGGGAGATATTTTGCAGAACGTCAAAGACTTGAAAAAAAGCCAAACTGTTAGCATACATTTTGTCATGATGTGTAATGAAGCACGAATGATACCAATTGACCAAATTTTAGCAAAAGCTACACATTTTACACTTTACAGAGATTTTAAAATCCAGCTCATTCTGGCAGAATCTGGGAGATTCGAGAGGAAGAAGTTTATAGTTTGTTTCTTGTTCTAAGAATACTTACTAATTTGATGCCGTTTTTCTGAATGATGTCCATGAACTGCTGGTTTTTAAGGCTAACTGGCGGCAGATATTCATTGACCTCATCGCGTTTCCACCAATCAGATTCCTCCGTACTGAATGGAACGAAACAATATCAACATATTACGATTACCAAAAAAATGTAGAGTATATGAAAAATATTTATACTTAATATAATCAGTTGCATTTCTTAATGAGAAAAATCATTATAAAATGAGAAATTCTTGATATCAAAACAACAACAGTAGATTTTGATATAAAGTATGGTTTCTAAATTCAAGAAGATGAAAAGCAGGTCTAGATTTGTTAACTGCATTGATTCTACATTGACTCAACTGCACACATCCTATGTCTATTGCCTTCACCATTGCCAGATCTGGGCCCCGTCTTACAAAGAGTTACCATTGATCAGATCAACCACAACTATGGAAAGCAAGCAACATCAACATCTAAAACGTGTGTTTGTTCAAATTGTTTTTTTGATACGATGTATATTCATACATACATGTACATCATTCTCTTGAAGATTCAGTGTGATTCTCTTTGTTCACTAAGGAGATCGAGCCGATTTCCTGTAGAAAAAAATATAGTTTGGACGGATTTTCCATACAGTTGAGATTAATTGGACCAATCGTAACTCATTGTAAGATGGGGCCAGATTTCTTATAAAGAATGAAAAAAATACTTGATACTTGAACTAAATATGTAATATATTTTACTTACCCATATTGAGTAAAGTGATAGTGGAATAACGTTGCTCTGATGTACTTGGGAGGTCTATCAGGAAACGGACTGTCTTTGATCAGTGCAAGTACTATACAAAAAAAAGGGAAAACCACAAATGTTGAAAATAATGACAGAAATACATTACAGTACAGTACAGCAACAACTTAAAAAAAAGGATATGATTACTCTATCGCGCTATATAGAAACTCCCAAAACGATTGTTATTAATCAAATAAATGATATTTAATTATCACTTTAGTCTGTTGGGAAAAATCATCTTTGATCAAGTTTTGAGATACAAATAAAAAAATAAAAAATAAAGTAACATTGCAAGGAAAAATATGAAGACTATTGTGAGCAACAAAAAGTAAAAGGGAAGAAAGTGGAAGAAGGAAAAGGTCTGACGGAAAAGAAAGGTAAAGGGATGGGGCGGGCTGAAAATATTTATAGCTAGATAAAGAGTAAAATTCACAGAGCAAAATAGCAAAAATTTCATCAAAATCGGATAACAAATAACAAAGTTATTTAATTTTAAATTTTATCAATATTTTGCAGTTATATGCACATTGTCATGAATATTAATTAGGTGGGATGATGATGTCACATCCCCACTTTCTTTTTTCTTATGTTATTACATGAAATCATAAATGTTTTCTTTTTTTATACATGTAAAATGATGTGCCTCCATTATGATGAAATAAGTTGCGGCAATAAATAATGCACTTTATCAGTTGTTAATCCAATTGTTTTAGTTCTTGGTAAAAAAAAATAATTTTAAATAATAAAATACAAAAGAACGAGTGGGGATTTGACATCATCAGCCCACCTAATGAATATTCATGACGACATGCCTAGAACTGTTTCACCGGAATAATGCAAATCTTTAAAATTCAATAAAGTCCTTTGTTATTTTTTATGCGATTTTGATTGAATGTTCAGCATTTTGCACTGCTCTGTGAATTTTACTCTATTTATTGAGATGGAAATATCTCCAGCCTGGACCATCCCTTTAAGAAGAGCAAATACATGATGACAAAAAGAAGGAGAATATAATAAAGGGAAAGAAAATGAGGTAAAACATACCTTCTGGTTGATCTGTAAGTAATCTATAGACCATATTGAGGAACCATGGGTTGTGACGATATGAACCCAACGCTGCAAACCACATCTGCCAGTCTAATCTAGGCTGGTGAGGAGCTGAGAAACGAGATTGAGAAAGAAAAGGTGACTTTGACCTTTGAACTATCAAAAAAATGGTATGAACCAGGGATGGATCCAGGACTTTCTATAAGGTGGGGTACATTTTATGAAGGAAAAATGTAACATTAAAACAAAAATGACAAGCAAAAAAAGGGAAAAAAAGTCCTCACTTTCAAAAGGGGGCCCACTTTGCTTTAATGGCATTTTTACTATTACAAATTTCAATTTTGCTTCTCAAAATGTGCCCCCCCCCCTTGGAACCGCCCACCAGTGGTATGAACTATCAATTGTGCCAGATTTTTGAATCGTTGATAGGATTTTAATGTTGCAAACCACATCTGCCAGTCATAATCCTGTCTCATGAGGAGCTATTACGAAAAATTAAGAAAGAAATGTCATGACCCCCTCCCCACCTACCAAATAATGATATGAAATATCACTACAAACTACATGTATCTTCTGTCAGGATGGGGGGTGTTGATGAAAATTTTCTTATCAAGCAAAGATAAAAGTGATAGCATATCCACCCTTCCTCCAAGGCAGCATGAAACTGAAATCACTATCTCATGGGCATAAATTATGTTTCATGATATATCTAGCCATTAATTATCACTTGTAACTGTTATAATCTACTGAAATCCTTGATTTTCAACATCTGAGAACTAATTGAAAATGACAGATGAGAAACTTCATTGAATTTAACTAAACTTACCGACCCAAACTGGAGCTTCAGACACATTGCCAGGCTTGTAAAGAAACTCATAGGCCTAAAGTGAAAAAAAAGGAAAAGAAAAATATAGGAAATTGGGTAATAATGGTTGGACTGTTGGATGAGGTATAATGATGACTATACAAGGCAAGACAATTTTAAATTTTTTCCCCTCTTTCTTGAGCATTTGGCGGATCCAGGGAGAGGAGGGGCATTTCCGGCCAGCGCCCTCCCCCCCCCTTTGAGAGTCGTAATCAATATTTTTAATGTAAATTTGCCACACCAACAAATTTTATTTGGAATATACCATTATTTTATTGAAAATCTTTTTTTCATCTCCTTTGCTTGTCAAATTCAACGCGGGACAAAATAACATTCTTTTAGTGATAACCCTTTTTTGGGGGGGGAGCTTGTCAAATTGTCCTTGGGAAAATGTGCCCCACCCCCTCATCTTTGGGAAAATCCTGGACCCGCCCCTGTACATAGGAATAAGTTTTTTTTTTCAAAGAGCCAAATGATATAATACTTACAACATGAATTGCAACATATCAATAATTTTCTTGATTTCTCATACACAAAAATTGTTTATATCCATAATGATTCAAATACAGTATCACTTAAAAGATGACACAAATTCAGAGGAGTTTTTAGACGGGTTTTTTCCCTGACTGCTTGGAAGTTCCAAATGAGATTGCATAGTGACCCTGATCTGCAAACATTGTTTTCTCCTTATTTTTTGAGCTCTCAATTAGTTAATTGTGCATGCAAACGAGTATATGTGTGGGTTACTATTGATCCATTTTGTCAAGTTATAATATAATTTTGAAGCTCAGGATGTGTTTGCTCAAACTCGAAGTAAATCTCAAAATTCATTTTGGGCGACGTATTCTTGGTTTTCAGGGGTGCGAGTGGTCGCAAACAAAACAAATCTGAAAAAAAGCTGAAGAGTGTTGAAAAAGTCTGAAATAGAAAGAGCTCCCATACTTGTTGTACAGAGGAAAGCCAAAAATAAGCTGAAAATCAAAACAAAAAAATCTGAAATCAGCTAAAAATTTGATCTCTCACACCCCTGGGTTTTGGAGTGGCTGGTTACATATCATAAACGCAACTTGAGATGCATATTTCAACACAGTCATTAGAACAAAATTTTTACACTAAAATACTCAATTTTAAGTCAATCAAAGCAATGTAAGAACTCTCACCTTCCAGCCTCTCTCAATATTATTGCTGCCCTCTACGATGACCTCGGGTCGACCTCCGACCCCGGTCATTCTTCGGAAGAGACCATAAGAGTTCACAACCTGGAGGTGGTCTAAATTGGACTTCCATTTGTGGACGGTTGGAGAAAGACTGTCATAGGCCTGTCGATCCACTACAGAATGAGGTACCTGGAAGTGGGTAAGTCAATGAAAATAAATACACTATGATCCTCTTCAAAATGGGGTACACGAGATTGGGTAGGCAGGTGAAAATTAATATATAAATTAAATATGCGGTCAGACACATGCCTTTCAATCTGTTACATAATGTGGTACCTGGAAATGGGTGTCAATTAAAATAAATACACTATGATCCTCTTCAGAATGGGGTACACAAGACTGGGTAGGCCAGTGAAAAATTAATACAAATTAACCACATGTGGTCAGTAACGTGCCTTTCAATCTGCTACAGAATGTGGTACCTGGAAATGGGTAAGTCTATGAAAATGAATATGCTAATATATTCAGAGTCAGGGGCATAATTATCCCTACAGAATGGGGTACATTAGAGTGAGTAGGTCAGTGAAAATGAACATAAGTCTGCAGTCACATTCCTACTTCCGTGATCCCAGATGGAATGGAGGTATCTCGAAATGGGTAAGTCAGTGAAAATAAATACAACATGCCTTTGTAGTCAAGAGTCATAGGCATGATGATCAACCACAGAATTGAGTACTTGGAAGTGTGTGAGTCAGTGAAAAGAAAAATACTATATGCCAAGTATATGCTTCAAAACCAAGAAAAACTGTTGGCTCTAACAATTTGTTGGGACGATAAACGTGGAACACTCTCCTGGTGCCATTATAAAATCTTAATGTCAAATATGCCATGTGATCAATTTGATTTTTTTTTAATTGAACATTGTTTAGATTCAAGGCATGTACCATTCAATGTTGAATATCTATGCAATGTTTATTATGTTGTTGTTGTGTTGTTGTTATCTTGGGTTTCGAGGCGCGTTATCATTCAGATATGAATATTTACGCCTAAGAATCTTATGAGTAGTCTACTTACAAGGCTTATTGTGAACATGAATACAGCAATGATGGCAAAGATGCAGCACAGGGACACTGACCAACATTTATTAAACACGCCAGAGCTAAGAGTCACGGATCTATGGAATAATGAAAAAAATAAAAATATGACAAATCTTTGTACAATTCAGCAAACTTGGTAGTTTGAATAAATCTGGCAAAATACTATATTATAGTAAATCAATAGATGAATATGCTATAAAGCACCTGAAATTAATTTGTAAGTGTATGTGTATTAACTTTGCACTTTTGCCTGCCCATGCAAGGCCAACTTACCTTTGGCTCCTATTTTTCCCTCCTTTTTTCTCCTTTTTTCATAATAATCAAATCAAATATTTAAATCTAATTTTTTAAAAATCCTGCATTTTTCAGGAAAAAGAATTATTTCTCTTCACTTCACACACTCAGAGTAAACCGCTCCACACAATATAAAGTATGATCTGTTTGACTGGTATCATTTATTCACCCTTTCTTAGACTTATACATCCATGATGCTGTTTAATAGTATATACACCTCCTAGAGAAATGATACCAATCCACATTTATAAAGCATGATCTACTGGACTGGTATCAATATTGATAATCTTGTAACATAATGATATTAAAACAAGTTGACAATTACTTATAATTTTATTAATAGGGAAACTATGAATTACAAGCTCTGCTTTTTAAATAGTTTGCCCTTCATATTCTCATCTTATTGATATATCTGTCTCCAATCCAAACATTCAATTGTATAACATTTGTCTGTTTTTTATGAATTATGGTGATGTAGTGTATTGTATTATTTTATTTTCAATGATTTACTGTCTTTCCATGGACGTTACCTTGTACAATGTATTTGATATTTTATGAGATATGAAATAAACCAAAGTGAAACTGAAACTGATAATTTCTTAGATGTACCTCCACTGTGATGTAAGTGCACAGCTCTCAGAGAAATGATACCCATCCACATTTATGAAGCATGATCTTTTTGACTGGTATTAATATTGACCCTATCTTAGTCTTACCTCCACAATGCTGTCATTATCACAGCTCCCAGAGAAATGATACCCATCCACACAGTATAAGGCATGACATTTGTGAGTGCAGTGAAGAAATCATACTCACTGAAGGCTGAAAGATAGAGAGAGAAGAAAGGTGGATAATTTTTTTTTTCTCTTATCCTCTTAATCGAGGTATTTATTCACAATAACATGTACATTTATATACAAACAATAAAAAAACAATTCAATTCAATAATGCAATAATTTTTTGGATATCACATTTTTTCAAAATTCCGAACTTGTTTTTTTTTTACATAAATTTTCTAAATGAATAATCATAGTAAGTTTGAATTCAATCCATAAAGAATTCGCATTATATCTTTTTCCTTTGAATATGCTTTTTATGTAATTTCGATAAATAACAAATTGGGCAATAACACAAAATAGATTACACATAATATTGCTGGCATTTTGCAGATCATAACCTATAATTAATGTTTTTTCATCTATAGAAATAGTAATCTTGAAAATATAAAATACCAACCTTTCTATAACTTTCCAAAATAATCGAACATATTTACAATACAGTATGAAATGAAAAGTGGTATCAACTTCTCCACAAATGTTACATGTGTTGCTTTCTAATACATGCCACTTAAATAAATTGTCTCTTGATGGTAAAATCTTGTTTAAAAATTTAAAACTAAACTGTCTAACTCTGTTATCCACAATTAAATGGAACTTGAAATAAAATACATGGCTCCAATTAAAGGAAATTGGTAATGAGAACAGATTAGACCAAAAAGATACAATGCCTGGTTCTTCGGATACCTCTGAACACAATAAAGAATATATCTTTCTTGTTGGTAAAGAATCTAGAGTTATTTGTACTCCACTTTTTAATGAAATTAAAATTCGTTCACTTTTCTTTAATTCTAGTACACGATTTTCCTTAAACAACTTATTCAACCAATAAACAGGAAAAGACTTTTTTAACTTAACATATTCTAAATCAAATAAAAGCTGAGAAGAATAAACAAATTTATTCAAAATAATTGGTGATAACCACTGACGATTTCTAATAACATCTTTTACCCTAATTATACCTGCATGCTTCCATTTCTCAAATATCAACATACGTTTATTAAAAGTTATATTGCTGTTATTCCAAATAATTTCATTTTCAATGTCTTTTACTCCAAATATACCAATATATCTTAACTTAGACCAGCTACAAAAAAAATCATAATAAAAACTGGGCATATTTGCTTTTGTACAAAGAAAATGCATATCTTTTGTTGAAATATTGTATTCAAAACATAGAGGAATTTCACCAATCTTTGATAACCAATAATTAAAAAGAAATTTCCAACTACGTTCGCTTTGCTCTAACAGCTTGCTTATCCACGAAATCTTAAGTGATTCAATTTTCGATTCTAAGTGGACCATACCGAGACCACCTTCGTTTGTTTTATTTATACAAACATTTCTTTTAACCTTTTCTTTTGAAGAATTCCAAATAAAAGTATATAACATTTTATTTAGAGATTTGATTATTTGGGGGGGGAACTCTAATTACTTTTGCAGGATACACAATTTGCGAGACCAACAAAGTTTTGATGATAATAATTTTTCCGAAAAATGTTAGATTTCTTAGCTTCCATACGCTAATAATATTTTGTATCTTATCTAGTTCATTTTGCCAATTATAATCTTCAACAACTTTCTCATTTTTCCCAACATATATACCTAAATATTTTATCGGTTCTTCAGTGCATTCTATTTGTCCGGGGACAATATCAATATTAAACTTCAGCAGTTTTGTTTTTTGCAAATTAATCTTTGGCCCAGCATGTGAACCAAAAAGTCTTAGTTCTTCCATCAAAGTATAAAAAGAATTTTCATTTTTCATAAATATAGTTGTATCATCCGCAAATTGGGATATTTTTACATCTACTTGATCAACATACATCTGAGAAATCGGTAAACTGAGACCTTCAATTTTATGATTCTGTTTAATTTTAGTCGCCAAAACTTCTGCAACAATTATAAAAAGTAGTGATGAGAGGGGGCACCCCTGCCTTACACCCTTTTTAATTTGAAAAGGTTCAGAGATCCAGCCATGATTTAATACACGGCCTTTTGCGTTGTTATACATTGTTTGAATCCACTGAATGAATGAATTTCCAAAATTTAATCTTTTTAAAAGGTAAAATAGAAAATTATGACTTATATTGTCATATGCTTTTTCAAAATCCAAAAACATTATAATGCCCGGAGCTTTCATGCCCTGATAATAATCAATTATATCTTGCACCAGACGTATATTTTCGGCTGAAGACCTTTCCTTAATAAAACCATTTTGATCGGGTGATACTATGCTTGTTATTACATTTTGTAGTCGTCTGGCAAGAACTTGTGCAAGAATTTTGTAATCCACATTTAGGATTGATATCGGTCTCCAGTTATGAATAAGGTTTTTATTTCCTTTTTTAAACAATAACGCCAACATGGCCATGTTTTGACTTGGAGACAATTGCTGCTTTCTATGTCCTTCATTTAAACTGTTCATTAACATATCTTTTATCTTGCTCCAAAAGCATTTATAAAACTCGACTGTGAGGCCGTCGCTACCTGGTGATTTATTGTTCTGCATTCTAGACAGAGCCTCAGCACATTCCTTTTCGGTTATATCACCTTCACAACTCGATGCTTCATTTTCATTTAGGATTTGTATATTTGTATGTAATAAATATTTTTCGTAATCCAAATCACTTTTACAATTAAGGTTTTTATATAAATCATCATAATATTCACGTAATCTCTGTAATATTTTCACCTTATCATTGATGGTTTTACCCTTGTATTCTAGGCAATCAACTTCTTTCTTTTTTCCGTTTCTTTTTTCAAGGCCAAGAAAGTACTTTGTTGATTTTTCACCTTCCTCCATCCACTTCTCTCTCGATCTTATGTAAGCTCCTTTACATTTATAATTATACAAATCATCGATATCCTTCCTTATTTGATTGATTTCTTCGATATTTCTATCATTAGGACTACTGTCCATTTCTTTGTTTAATAAAAAATATTGTTTTTCCAATTGAACAAGTTTTTTTCTCTTTTTTCGTTGTACATCTATAGCATATTTAATTGTATATTCTTTTATTCCAACTTTACACATTTCCCACTTTGCTTGAGCATCAAGTTTTTCATATTTCAATTTACATTTAAATATTACATTTTCAATATTCAACCTATATCTATCATCTTTAAGTAGATCACTATTAAATTTCCAGTAACCCCTTCCTCGTACGTCGTTAAAAAGTTTTAATTTCAATGAAATAGCATTGTGGTCACAACTGAGACATGGTCTGATATCCGTAGAAAGAACATAGTGGCTAAGGTCTCTTGAAATTAGCCAATAATCCAAACGAGAAAATAAATTGAGGGAAATTTGTCTCCATGTAAACTGCTTACATGCTGGATATAACTTTCTCCAGATATCTAACAATAAGTATTGTTTTTTTAACTTTAGGATATAATCATCTGCACCATATGTATATAAAATTCCTTGTGTGTCTATTTTTTTGTTTTGAGCATAATTCCAATCTCCACCAAAAATCATTTTCTCATTTGGATTTACAAAGTTTTTAATCCAACTCATAAAATTTTTATAAAAGGAACCCTTTTCAGATCGTTTGGTGGGTGCATAAATGTTAATACAATTAAAAGATTCACCTTGACATGTGAAAGACAAATTTAGTATTCTACCATCTCCTTTAGCTTTACTACGTATGTTTTCAATATGAAGATTATTTTTAATCAGAACTGCAACCCCTTTTGAATGGTTCGTTCCATGATTAAAATAACATTGACCTTTCCATTCATTTCTAATTTTAGGTTCTAGATCACTTGTCCAGTACGTTTCTTGTAAAAACACGATATCACTTTTCTGTTGATTTAACCAAAGAAAAATCTTACTTCGCTTCAGATGATCCCGAAGCCCTCTCACATTCAAGGATATAAAGTGCACTAAAGCACCGGTCATTTAAAGTAGAGGATAAGATCAACTTTATCCAGGAACGTATTCAAAATTTATTTGATTTTATTTGATCCCTTTCGCCTTCTTTTTGCGGGTTTTTTACCTTTCGAAACAGCTTTTGGAACTTCAGATGAAGATGATGTTGAAGGTGAGTCAACTTCGCTTTCGCTGCTGCTTACTTGTGCTTCTAAGTCCTTATTCAACTGCCTTCTCTGTAGTCGCTGCTCTCGGTTGGTGGAGATCGCTCCGTCTGATGCGTACGATGTCTGACGATTTGCAGCATTACGAGGAAGTGAAGATGTACTCGCGCCACTACGATCGCTTTGCTGTGGTTTCGTCAGGAAATCTGCGAGGCTGGTTTGACGTTTCGCTTCTTGATGACTCGAAGAAGACTCTTTGTGTTGAGTTGCCGCTTCGGGGTCGGGAGCACACGCTGTATCCATGGTATCACTAGATGCCGCGATATTACGTAACTCATCTATACTTTCGTTGCCAGGGCAAGCACTTTTCATGTGCCCAAACTTGCTGCACCTTATGCACTTTACTTCACTAATACAGGTGGATGCATGGTGACCAACTTCTAAGCATCTTGAGCATTTCACTTGACCCCTGCTGAATTGCTGTGGTTGGCCATCATGGTAAACTCTACCGGTGAACAAGTTGCCGAAGCTCATCTTTCTTGGGAGTGGGTGGGTTGGTGGGGTGATGAAGATGATCCTATCCCCATTCAAACAATTGGTCAGCTGACCGTTGACCCGCAACCTCTGCCGATGAATATCTCCTTTTATTTCTTGCTTTCGTGCCAAGATCTCTCCTCTGATGACATCATCACTTAAAGAAAGGGGGATATCTTTCACTACAACCCTGGTAAGATGCTCATCCCTCGCCTTTGTAAAAGGATTGACGTCATGGATAGCAACAAAAGATCCACGTAGATCAAGGCCGTTTGAAATCAATGAAACCCTATCCTCGGATGAGATTAGGTAGATTCTCCATAGGTGACGAATTTCTTGAATACCTGAGATATTTTCAGGTTCAACGACCTTTAAGATACTCTTGTAAAGTTCCTCTCCCGAAAGTGGTTTCTTGTCTACGTTGCGGATGTCGGTTGAACGTAGAAATACGGATTTGGGATCTTGTGGAAGAAATGAAGGGAGTGGCGTAGCTTTCTCCGCAAACATCTCGGAAACGTAACAATAATCCAAATTATACTTACGATGTAAATGTCCTATGATATTCCTTTGTAAAAGTCCTTCAATACGACAGAAAAATGATAATAGCAAAAGTCGATTTCCAAAGATTTAAGTTCGAATTGAACGGAGGAGAGAAAAGAGGCGTCGTAACACCTCAAAGCGCCCTCTACTGCATTCTGGATAATTAATACATGGAATTGGAGATACAAGACATACATACGAGACCGAAAATGATGAGGGAGTGATGGAGAAGGGGAAAGAGAGAATAAATGGAGATAGATGGAAGAGAAATATAGGGATATACATGTACATGACAAAAAGAGGATAGAATGTAAGAATTTGAGAAATGGCTGAATTACCCACATATGTGTATATCACTTTAATAATATCACAAATTTATAATGAAATAATGATGCAATTATGACAGAAAACTGAAAAGGTTTCACAATGTTTTACTTGATGCCACAGATGATCTGTTAAAGGTTATGATGATTAGGAGCACCTTGAGCGCCTAACAAGGTGGATATGAGCGCAATATAAATACCCTATATTATTATTATGATTAGTGAAAATACATGATATTTGACATAAAACTGATTGTAAGCGCTCTCATGTTGAGTCAGAGTCTCAGTGAGACATTAGGGCCGACTTGTCATGTCACTCACATTTTAAAGAAGTAGAACGGTACAAATTAGCTTGTGTGAAAGCAAGCAGAAAAATCAAAGAATAAGATTAATGAAATTTGTGGACAATTGGGCGAACAATAAAAACCATTATGAGCATTTGAATGTTGAGATCACTAAATGCTATAGAGATCCTCACATTGGCAATGTGAATACATACTATACAAGTATTTTTGGTGATACATATGGACAATTCTCCACTTTGGACACTGAAATATATGTACATGTACAACCCCGTACCTTTTTACTTATTCTAATTTCTAATTACTCTTTTTACTCATTCTAATGAAAGGACAATTAATCCATGGTTTATTGTATTTTTGTGTACATGTCTCCTACTTAGAAAAGAACATCCTGGGGGGTGTTTCATCAATCTTTTCGTCCGACAAGTTGTCAGATCTGACAACTTTCCTGGATTCTGATTGGTTGAGAAGCACTGTTACTATAGTAACTGTCGGATAAAACAGGACTTGTAGGATAAACGTCCGACAAGTCCTTTCATGAAACGCTCCCCAGATCTTGCAATACAGTAGATAAAATAGAAAATTCAAGTGAAAATGTGAACCAGAGTAATGAAGAAGTCAGACATGTGTGAAATCACATTCAAAGATCTTGGCCACATTGCCGACAGGAAGATCTACATGGCATTAGTGATCCCAATATTCAAATGCTCACAAAATTTCTTAGCATTCATACCATTTTTCTCAAACTTTCATTGCAAAAATTTGTCAAAACAAAACAGTATTGTTTTTTTTTCATTTTTATTTTTCATATATCAACTGCTTTTGAGGGTCTTACCCTCTTTTGCATAAAAATAAATAAAATTTAAATAATAAACTCACTATAATGCCAACTCACCTATATTTGATGAAACACTCAAAGAATCAAAATCTATCTTCAGCTCAAAATAGTGGATAACACCATAGAAGAGGCCTGCGTAGACAGACACACAGATAGCACTCCGTAGAAATCGAGAGAAGGATGTGCCTATATGATAAAAAAACCAAAGAAAACACAGCCAAATGACAAAATAACGTCTAATGAGTTAAAGAATATTCTATTTGTTGCAATGATTTTATTATTTGTGATAAAGTGATATTGTCATAACTTCACATAAATATTAATTGAAAATTATTTCAAACTTCAAGACATAAGTAAAACTTGGCTGTATCAATCAAAACAAATACAGGAATTTGACTTTATATAAATGTACACATGCCATAATAAGTGCAATCGTTGGAGTAGATATATTTTAAGGTATTGATGTCGGCCGTTTTATTGCCAGAGAAATGAACGTAAAACGTACTCAAAAGTGTCAACTCTAACCAGAGTGCTTTAAAAGCCCTCTTTTACTACTATCATCATAAAGTTCATCATCATCATCATCACCACCATCATCATCCCTATCGCTTTCATCATCATCAACATCATCATCATAATCATCATCCTCCTCATCACCATCACCACCACCATCATGTTCATCATCATCCTCATTAAAAGCACATACCATGATACACATTTTTGTCTTTGCCCAGGTATCTGTCGTCTAGAAGCGAGATACAGAGTGCCATCGTCAGAAGATTAAAGAAGTTATAATTTCCTGTGAGGATAATCAGCTCTTGTAGCAGCATCTAGGCAGACAGGGAGTACAAAGAAAATAATATCATTTTATTTAATAGTGCACAAATAACATCATCCAGTGTCAACATTAACTAGAATATTCAATTTAATTCATTACTTTTTATTTTCATAGTTAAGATATCAATGAAAATTCCAAAACAGAATAAATATAATGATTACTTCAATAAGAACTAATAATGTGGGGTGATGGTCAGCGTATAATGCTTGGTTTGTTTAAAATCAAATAAATTACAGAATAAAAATTACTCTTACACATGGAAATGAAAATGAGGGGCTTATTATACCTAGCTATATAAAGCTAGCAGTTGTAAGCCCCGCTCAGACATAAATTTGAATACAGTCCGACCTCTGTTATCCGGCCTCCCTTTATCACGCACACTTGCGGAGATCTTTTTTTTAATTAAATTTAGTATGTGAGGAAATGAGATTTCAATCTAAACTCAATCCTATACCTAAACTCACTTTGATTACATATATTTTCCAATATAGTCAACCTACAACAATATTATTTTTCATAAAAATATCTCACCCAATCACCACAAGAGTTTAGGCAAGATAATTTCCAGTAAATCAGGGTGCAGCGCAAACATTTCATCACGTTTCTCTTTTTGCTTCGGGGGAAAAACAACATGTCTCACGAGCTAACATTAGGCCTCAATATGGACAGCGCCATCTATCATGTCTGAGCCTACAGTCACTGTAACACTCTGGTTGACATTGCGAAGCTGTGATATGCGCCGCGGTGAACTAAATTTAAAAATTTGTTTCAACGAGCCATTCTCTTTCATTCTAGGTAGCTCGATTTATACCTCGGTCATTTTAGCAGGTAAATTATCCAAAAGTTTTGGCCATCGATCGATTTCATTTCCGTAAAAACACTGCCTATAATTTGCACTGACAATGCAGGGAATACTGTCTGTACGCCCACTACAATAGTGTAGCTACTGCTGTTGGCCTGGGGAGGCAGCCGGCAGCACAGCTGCGTGTATTTAATATTGGGTAAGAGAGATCGGACTGTAATTCTTTTTAATTGCATTTTAAGATTTCTGGGGGGCACAGCCTGCCTGTGCCACCCCCCCCCCCCCTCCTGGATATGACATGACAACTTGTTTAATGTTGATGTAACACTAGATCAAGTTCCACAAAAATAAATCTTAGCACTAATATAGGCTGAGAATCAATTACAAAGAAAATTAACATTCCTTACCTGTCCATAAAAGGCAAATAATTTGAGTCTCCTGAAGGGCGCGAAGAATAGGAATGGGAGAGCTATCTCAATGAAGTAGGTCGCTACGACGCTCAGCTTCTGCAGCCATTCCGGGAGCTGATGGGCGTACCAAGCCAAAGGGGTAGCAATACACTAAAAATGAAGACAAGAAAAAAAATTAGTTTTTCAGTTCATTTTATTTTCACTTTCAAATTTAACATAACAAACATATCTAATATACAAAGCAGAATAAACGTCATAATAGATACTTCAGTTACAAATAATATACAAAAGTGATCGCTAAATAAATAAGACATACATGTAGTTTCATAACACATAATAATGAAATAATTGAAAACTACAGGTCATAATTAAAGTATGAAAATTAAAATGAGGGACTTATTAAAAAGCAGAGCGTGTATTGAAATTACTTTGATCTTAATAATGGGCCCGATTTTTACACATATAAATTAGCATTAATTCCTATCGTTCTTGTTATGCTTTATTTGGCAACAATGTAAACATTACAATCCTCCCAGTAGGTATTTTGGCTTACTCATAACTTAAATAAAGAGTTGTGAATCCAGAAAAAGCAAATTTCAAATCTTATCCGTATAAAATGCTTCCAATTTTTGAATGGAATACCAGCTCTCGAAATCAAGGGCCTACCTGAGATTCATAGTGGTAGTTGAGGGCCGTCAGTCCCCACCAGGTCGGGCAGCGACTGGTCAGCTTAACCACACCTGAGGCGAACATAAGGCGGAAGAGAAGCCAGCGGACCAACCAGAGGGTGATGGCATCGTGGTGGTGGGGGGTAGGGTCTCGCCCCTTGTAGAGGTGGAGGGGGGCGACAAGGATGGTGAGGAACCCAGTCTCGAGGAGAAGGATGTCCCACTGGAACCAGAGGAATGTCTGACCAACCTAAGAAAAGAGAAGAGCAAAGCTGAAATGCATCTGGGCGATTCCATACTAAAAAAAAATCAGCCATTTTGACAACATTTTTCATCCTGCTGTCTAAACAAATGAGAAACTCCAATATGTTTTGTGGTAATAATAAAGTACTATGGGGTATTTAACTATTAATGTAAAAATATGACAACCTACAAACATACGATGTCCATGGGTGAATTAGAGATGAAAATGTTACGTGTCTTACAGGAAATTTCTGAGTCCTGTACGACACACAACATTTTCACCTGTAATTCACCGATAATCAAACATTTTTTGTTGGTTATCAGTTTTTCACTACCCTCTATAACTTTATCACTGACAAAAAAAAATGATCACTAAAGCAATCAGCTAAGAGACTGGAAATTTTTGTTGAAATGTCCCGTACGACACGTATGGAATTCAAATTCAATTTATTCTTGATAATAATAAAAACATCATCAAACTGTACATTCGTATAAAGAAATATCATTGCAAGAATAGGAGAACAAAAAGTTTACACTTGAAAATAAGAAGCCTCCAAAGAATACAATAATCAATATAAATAAATAAATGAATAAAAAAATGTACACATCAGATGAAGAGGGGGGGGCGAAATATGCTCATTCACACACAGACACACACACCCACCGAGGAACATTGTCATCATAACACACAAAAGCACACCCGAAACATCCATTATCTTGGTTCATTAATTAACAAAAATAATACATTTATAAATGAAGTGAGCTTGAATTCAAATTAGGAATAGGTACTAATAATGATCTTTTTGAGCTTGCATTTAAACGAAGAAACACATATGGAATCGCCCATCTGGTGGCATAAAGTGTTGAGTACAAATGAGTCTTCTGGGACCTCAGAAATCGGTCTGACACAGACAAAATTGAAGATTGCATATTACTATCAGGAAAAAAAATGCATCAACTTGAGCAACTACTGGACTTGTGCAAGGTTGACTTTATAAGGAGAATCTACTGATGTAAATGTATACATGTACTGTACACGTATCATTTTAAAACTTCAATCAAGATAATAATTAAAATAATTATAATAGTCAGTTTTTATTTAGTGCATAATATATAATAAATATGTCTCTATGCAATTGGGAAAAGGAAAGAAAATGATGTTTGGTGACTTTACAATGTTAAGTTGAGGAACAATTTGAAGTAGCTTTAAAGGGCCATTTTGATTTTGTCAAATGAATCTATTGTTAAAGATATTAAAAATATTAAAGAAAATAAATCTCTCCCCCACAAAAACCCTTCCAAACTCATTCATTTGTATCAAAAAATGAGCGTAAAACATACCTGATACACAGAGAGATAGAGGAACCAGAGACACCCGTAAGAGATGCTGTCCCGCATCCTCCTCGAGACAAGGCAAACAATCGAGAGAAGACATCCTAGGATGCAGAGGAGTTCCATTGCATGTTCCGTGGAGAGACCAAGATCAGGAGCAAACCAAAGAAGGGTAGGCTTCTCCTGGAAGCAGGCCACGGGGTGTCGGCCGTTCCTTTTGAGTTGGGATTCGGCAGGTAGGATGCCGTTGGTGCCATAGAGACCTAGAACCAATGACAACAAAAGAGTAGGATTGAGGAAAACGTAGCCTTCATTCTTTTTTTGAAAACTTCTGGAAGCAAGTAATTAGGGTGTCAGGAATTTTTATGGAGTTGGGTTTTGGCCCATAATCCGTTACAAAAAAAGGGAAGGATTGGGAAAAGGTAGCCTAATTCTTTTGAAAACTTCTCCTGGAAACAAGAAATGGGATGCTGGCCTGTTGGCTTTCAATGGGCAGGATACCTTTGCTTAAATGGCGACATATAGGCCAGGTGCCGATTGCACGAAAGGGTCTTTTCAAGGACCATCTTTCGTGTCGCCCATCTTTTATGATGCGCTATATTAAAGAGGGATGTTTCTGAAATTTATGATAAAAAATAAAATTTGTTAGCTTGCTCTAAACTAAATCAAATTTTATACTAATGCTGTAACCGATTTTTATTCCAATTCCCGATCTGATCCTATTTTCCCCTTTTTCTACATTTTTCCGAACTCCAAAACCAAAACATAACAAGACAAAAAAAAAACATGTGGCGACATGTTTGCCGTCAAAATGCGCTGGTGATTTGTTTTGATCTCAGACAAAAGCGGTGGAAGGAAAAGAACATAAAGGGGAAGAAATTATGATTTGTTTTTATCTCCGATATTAGCGGAAAGGCAGGTGGAGAAGATTATGATTTGTTTTGATCTCCGACATAATCGGGGAAGAAAAAAACGATGATGATGATAATTGGTGATAATTTGTTTTGATCTCCGACAAAAATGGAGGAAGAAAAACAACGAAAAGACGATATGTTTTGATCTAAAGCGGAGGCAAATAAAATTTAGTTTAACACGCTGACATGCGCGGTAATATTTACGACTATCTGACTATACGTCCTCTAAGAGTTTACGATTACCTCTGCTATCACTACGATGTTGTAGAGAAGGTGATGGTAAACAACTCTTGATAATAATGCGTCTTTTTCGGGAGGTCAAGCGACCTTTATAAGATTACGATTACCTCCGCCATCACTACGATGTTGTAGAGAAGGTGATGGTAAACAACTCTTGATAATAATGCGTCTTTTTCGGGAGGTCAAGCGACCTTTAAGAGTTTACGATTACCTCCGCCATCACTACGATGTTGTAGAGAAGGTGAATATCAAGGTAAACAACTCTGGATAATAATGCGTCTTTTTCGGGAGGTCATGCGACCTTTATGAGATTACGATTACCTCCGCCATCACTACGATGTTGTAGAGAAGGTGAATATCATCGTAAACAACTTTGGATAATAGTGCGTCTTTTTCGGTAAGTAATGCGGCTATAACCCTAACCCTAATATTTACGACTATCTGACTATACGTCCTCTAAGAGTTTACGATTACCTCCGCTATCACTACGATGTTGTAGAGAAGGCGAATATCATGGTAAACAACTATAATGCGTCTTTTTCGGGAGGTCATGCGACCTTTATGAGTTTACGATTACCTCTGCTATCACTACGATGATGTAGAGAAGGTGAATATCATGGTAAACAACTCTGGATAATAATGCGTCCTTTTCGGGAGGTCAAGTGACCTTTAAGGGTTTACGATTACCTCCGCCATCACTACGATGATGTAGAGAAGGTGAATATCATGGTAAACAACTCTGGATAATAATGCGTCTTTTTCGGAAGGTCAAACGACCTTTAAGAGTTTACGATTACCTCCGCCATCACTACGATGTTGTAGAGAAGGTGAATATCATGGTAAACAACTATAATGCGTCCTTTTCGGGAGGTCATGCGACCTTTATGAGATTATGATTACCTCCGCCATCACTACGATGTTGTAGAGAAGGTGAATATCATGGTAAACAACTCTTGATAATAATGCGTCTTTTTCGGGAGGTCAAGCGACCTTTAAGGGTTTACGATTACCTCCGCCATCACTACGATGATGTAGAGAAGGTGAATATCATGGTAAACAACTCTGGATAATAATGCGTCTTTTTCGGAAGGTCAAACGACCTTTAAGAGTTTACGATTACCTCCGCCATCACTACGATGTTGTAGAGAAGGTGAATATCATGGTAAACAACTATAATGCGTCCTTTTCGGGAGGTCATGCGACCTTCATGAGATTATGATTACCTCCGCCATCACTACGATGTTGTAGAGAAGGTGAATATCATCGTAAACAACTTTGGATAATAATGCGTCTTTTTCGGGAGGTCATGCGACCTTTAAGAGTTTACGATTACCTCCGCCATCACTACGATGTTGTAGAGAAGGTGAATATCATCGTAAACAACTTTGGATAATAATGCGTCTTTTTCGGGAGGTCAAGCGACCTTTAAGAGTTTACGATTACCTCCGCCATCACTATAATGATGTAGAGAAGGTGAATATCATGGTAAACAACTCTGGACAATAATGCGTCTTTTTCGGGAGGTCATGCGACCTTTATGAGATTACGATTACCTCCGCCATCACTACGATGTTGTAGAGAAGGTGAATATCATCGTAAACAACTTTGGATAATAGTGCGTCTTTTTCGGTAAGTAATGCGGCCTCTAAAAGTTCACGACGGACTCCGCCATCACCACGATGTTGTAGAGAAGAGGCCTATCGTTGATCGGCGGTAGTGTCGCGCGCTGGAACGTCATTATCTTATCTTCCTTCCTCCGATTATGTCGGAGATCAAAACAACTCATCATCTTCTTCCTCCGCTTTTGGCGTAGATCAAAACAAATTCTGCCATCAGTGTAGCATGCCACATTTGTCCACGCGCCGGCCACATACAAATTTTAATGTATTTTTTTGTTTTTGAATATCTTCTGATCCGATTCCGATTTTAGGAGCAAAACTTCCGAACCGAACTCCGATCCCGTAATTGCTCTAACTCACAACATTATTTTATACACAGTGTATACAATTTCAAAACATGACATATCACATTATTTTATAAACAAATATTTTGTTTATTTTAATGTACGAATAAAATATGTTGGCAGATAATTTATTTGAAATGCGTTTCACATGGCGCATCATAAATAATGGGCAACATGAAAGACGGTCCTTGCAAAGACCCTTTCGTGCTATCAGCCCCATTCCTAGATATTGGCACTCATTCAATGAACAAGATTATAATATAACCTTGTTCTCAGTTATATCTCCATGTGTTACAAAATAAGGGTGGCAATGTTTGGCTTATTTTCTCTTTTTCTTTGGGGCAAATGCTTGATTTTTTTACACTGACAGTTTCCATTAGACCTGTTAATTCATACTGCTTGGCTCTTATTTAAATTTGATTCTTTATATCATTTTTTCTTAATTAAAAATAGAGATCAAAAAATGAAAATTTTCTTGCCATATTACTTTCCACCAATAGAGGGCGTACACAAAAATATGCCCAAAATTCAAGTTTTTGAGCGCTCTGGTGAATACAAAAATTATTCCCACATTACTAATGAGAAATAAATTAAAACTGTCAGTAGAGGCGCACGGCCAATATGGGAGACTCTCTCCAATAGGGGAGACAATCTCCCACATTGGAGACTTGCTTTGCAAAAGGACAAAAGAAACAACACCAACAAAAGCATGATTTTTTCCACCCAAAATTTTGTCTCACTGAGGTCAGAAGCCCATTTGTTTTGTGTGTGATTGACAACAAAAATCCTTATCAAAACAAAAGTAGACGGTGAATTTTTAAAGTAGACGGTGAAAAGGGGTAATTTGTCATGAGGAATCTGCTTATCACATTTTTATTTGCCGCCAAGGTAATCCTTTTGCCGCAAATGTAAACAAAGGAAATTAGTCTCCAAAACTGGAGACTGTCTCTGAAATTGGATACCCAAATTCTTTACAAAAGTCTCTGATATTGCGTCGGCCTTATGCCAAAAGGGCCTTAACCCGATTTTAGGGGTTCTGAATATTTTATAATAAATTTAACACATTTCATGTAAAACTTAATAACTAACACGTTTATCGAAATTGGCTTCAAAAGCAAAAAAACGACCACAAACTTTTGATTATTAGAGAGGCCAAAACCTTTAAACGCCATTATCTCGGAATGGCCAAAAGCAGTTAAGGCCCTTTTGGCATAAGGCCGACGATTGGAGATAATTTCCCACATTGGAGACAGTCTCCAATATTGGCCGTGCGCCTCTACTGACTGTATGAAAATTAGTAATTTTGGTCACAAAAGTGATATTTGAATGCTTTTTTAGAGTGTGTGCTCTATACAGCATTGGCATACCATAGTCCTACCTGTAGATTCTCCACAGGCCAGATGGTAGCAGTGAACAAGTGGATATTGGTGACTAGACGATATCTAGTTCCAGATTACTACTACTACTAGCATGACTAGAAAATAGATCGAGGGATCTGGATTAGGCAAAATAAAATTGTTTGGTTGTACAATTAATGCAATTTCCAAAAAAGAACCAGTCAGTTTAATTTGTTTTATTCTTGTCTCGTATGACTGCAAAAGATCAAATCGTTAGCTGGCTCGCAGAATTCGATCATAACCTCAGTTCTGACATAGAATGAGTAAAAGCAGCCCTGGCACGGAGCGGTAATTGATGGTCAAATCGCCCGGGCCTAGCCGACCAGCTATTTTGTCAAACGTGTAGCAGAGGTCGCGGTATTTAATTCCATGATAAAAATCAGCTAATAATGGCTAAATTCTTACCTGGAATTTGAATGTAAAGAGAAGCAAATGCAAATAAATATATTGCAGACATGCTCCACAAGAAAAAGTCCTTCGTAGCAACGATTTTGGCCATGACTAGACGCGTTTTCCGGACAACTACTCTCGGATTGATCCCTTGTCTTCTTCGAGAACGTACACGTGTACGTACGTGCAAGCACTGCGGCCGCGCCGGTCGGCCGGTCTTCCAGCCAGTTCTCGGCCTCGGTCAAAGGGGAATCCCGTAGAGTCAGCAGGGGGAATTCCCCAGACGGGAAGAGAAAGGGATACGGTACATGGCCCTGGGAAGTGGGGGTGCATGCTGTTTTGCCTACTACACCCCAGGTACCCTGGAAAATGTGGACAAATTGAAAAATGTAGCCCAAACGACCTTGAGTTTTTAGTGCACCCCCCTTTTTTCCCCATTTTTTGTTTTGCTTTTCATATTTCTGGGGACCAAAGTTATCTCCATTTTGTAGTGAAATAAAACCTATTTTTGTTTGTTTTCAAATTTCTGGGGGCCAATTTTGTCTCAATTTTGTAGTGAAACCATTTTTTCCCTTCTTCTTTTCAAATTTACATCAACCCCCCCCCCCCCCCGTAAGAAAAATTGTTCCCATACAGGGTCCCGTAGGGAGGGGTATCATTATTATTAGCAAACTTATACGTACGCGTACGAAACAAACATTTCTTTAAAATTTTCTAACAAAATAAAAAGAAAGGAATATACCGTTCTCAATTCATCACTATATGCTTGAAACCTCATCTGTACCCACGCTTTTTTTTTTACTTTTGACACTGAGATTACATCAAACGAGATCGAGGGCCACTATAGGGGGCCCCGGGGGGGGCCACTTACATTGACGAGTGGATACCATGCGCGACCAAAAAAACACGTAAAAAGGATGTCTTTTTCACGATAGGGCACGTTACGTACGTAACGTGATAAGGGTGTCAAAAACACAAAAATAATGAAAAAAGGGTATCTATTTCGCCAGGAAAATTACGTGTTTAGGGTCGAATTTGCGGGGATGATAAAACAAAATTAAAATGTTTTATAAAGGATGTCCTTTTTGCCTCAACACTTCGTGTTTAGAGTCCGATTTGCGCGAGGTGTAGACGGTTGGGTCGTACTAAACTAAATAGGATAAAGCCGACGACCAAAGGACCCGTATAAACAATAAAACATTCCTGTACTTGTTTAGGGGTTCATTTCAGGAATATTTGCCAAGAGTTTTGTTTCCAATACTTGTTAAGGGATGGGTTTCACACACCAATACTTGTTAAGGGGTGCATTTTAAGAATATGAAAATTACGTGTTTAGGGTGCTTTTCGAGACCCCATGGTCGCGCATGGTATCCACTCGTGAATGGAAGTGGCCCCCCCCCCCCGGGTATGGGGCTCAATGGGAGAGAGAGGGGGGGTACAGAACGGAAGGACTGAGATAAGTGATTGGGTCATTCATGCTCCCTCGACATGACTAAAATCAATTACTTTGAATACATTAGCGTACCTACGGGTCGCAGACTGCCCCTGACGTGTCACAACCCATGCAAGGACGTATCCCTGCCCCCCCCCCCCCGGCGACGAGTCACAACTGATCATGTGGAGCGTTGTGGCCCAGTGGATTAGTCTCCGGACTTTGAAACAGAGGGTCGTGGGTTCGAATCCCAGCCATGACGTAATTTCCTTCAGCAAGAAATTTATCCACATTGTGCTGCACTCCAGGTGAGGTCCCGGTAGGATTTTTCCTTGAACGCTTTAGCGCCTATATGGCAGCTCAGCTACAGCCGGGGTAATAATATGATACCAAGTATCAAAGCGCAGTTGAGTATATGCACATAGTAACTGCGCTATATAAATTGACATATTATTATGATCCCTGACCGGAGCTACAAGTAACCCGCTCCTTTGAACTTGAAGACCTTTTTTTTCTGCATGTCAATTTTTTCCTGGTACGAAATGCTTTATTTGTGGTTGAAGACCTTTTTTTTCCCTTTTTTTGCTTGTCAATTTTTTTGGCGGACGAATTTGCCCCCCCCCCCTGTGGAAAATCCTAGGTACGCCACTGTTCGAACACATTTTATATAGTTGTCTCAAGAGTAAAGTAATATTTTCATCGACAGTTGAAACTGAAGACTTTCGACACAGCCATCAGAAGCTAAATGAAATAGGCAGAAATAGGCATAAACAAATTTCAACGAATTCATTTTCATTTTATTACAGTTTTATTGCTTGACTGCTTCTCTCACTTTTCCTAGTTCATTTGTGTTCCATAAAATACCGTTCAAAATTAATTTGCGTTCTAATAACAAGTCCGTTGGAACGTACTTGCAAGTGCAAATTATATTAGTAGAATTGCTGGTAGTCAACGTTTAGCATAAAAAAACCTTGACCGATATGATATATGACACTAAAGATCACCAATTTCTAAACGTTTCTTTCCTTTCGAAAGAATATTCGAAACAATACCGAAATTTATTGCGATCATCATTCTCACTATAATTTGTTGGTTAAACTTGTGTAAACATTTTCTTTTTTACGTTGCTGTTGTTTATCAATATTAAAGGTCAAAAATTAAGTTATAACTTATACCTGTATTACAAGAAATAAAACTTCTTTGAAAGGTATTTTTCTTCTTTCTTCCTTTTTCTTTCTTTCTTTCTTTCTTTCTTTCTTTCTTTCTTCCTTCCTTCATTTCTTCTTTCTTTCTTTCTTTCTTTCTTTCTTTCTTCCTTCCTTCCTCCCTTCCTTCCTTACTTTCTTTTTTCTTTTCTTTTCTTTCTTTCTTTCTTTCTTCCTTCCGATTTCCTTACTTTAATATTCCACTCTTTATTCCTTCCTTTCTTCCACATTTTCATTATGATCTTTCTTTCTTCCTTCCTTCCTCCCTTCCTTCTTTACTTTCTTTTTTCTTTTCTTTCTTCTTTCTTTCTTTCTTCCTTCCGATTTCCTTACTTTAATATTCCACTCTTTATTCCTTCCTTTCTTCCACGTTTTCATTATGATCATTCATCTTTTCCTTTTTATCTCTTTCTTTAATTCAATTTATATTTCATTCATTCTGACTCTCTTTCCGACAGGAAAAACATTGTTATACGAGTCTTTTTCGTGTAAAATTATGCTGAAATGATTAAAGGATAAATCAAACTTTTAATATTTGTGATGAAACATCTCGTTCGAATAAATTTATGTTCTATATAATACAAAGCTTGATGTTACACTTAACACAAGTCAATAAAATATATAGATAAATTCATATAACCGTCTGTAGATGCAAAAATGTTCAAAATTCAAATATTTGATTTTTATTTTATCTTTTCTTTTCAATAAATCACTTTTAAAACACCATAGTGAAGTACTAAGATAATTACAATAAATGCAAATGTGAATACAAAAAGAACCAATCTAAAACTTAAATACATTTCTTTGACTCGTTTTAAAAAGAATATTTACAATTGATTAATTCATATACAAATCGAATTTTACGCGTATTTGTTTTGACAGGATGCCAATTATACGCATGGGGATTTTTCACATTATTTATAGATACCTCATTAACTCAGTCTTAATCTCAATATATACAACAGCGAAAATGACATTGTCATGGATGGGGGAGGCCGGCGGGAGACCGGGGGCTCCTAAATAACGGAAATGCGTTTTTTTTAGCAATAACGGCGGGGACGGCAAAGCATGTTGACGACCGTCTTCCGAAAGAGCGGCTGCGATACCAAATAGCAGATCGGATTCAGAAAACTATTTGCGAACCGAAGCCAGACGAAGAACTGTTTCGCATCCCTCGGCAGGTTCTTGTAGGCGATCAACTCGGGCTCGATGGAGTAGAGGAAGTAGATGATGGAGTTGGGAAACCAAGCGATGGCGAAGGAGAAAACGATGTAGGATAAGGTTCGGGTCGCCTTCTGCATCTCGTTGGCGGATTCCCGGTTAGCCGTCGTAGTCCGGTTACCATTGGCATCATCCTGTTCATACATTAAAACAAAAAAGAATCAAGATTTTTTTTAGGTATAGTGGGGGCGTCCAAAGATCATGAAGAAGGAAAAGAGCATGGTCGGTGCATTATGCAATGCACGTGCTTTAATTGCTTTCACTGGAAATACAATATGTTATAGGCAAGTTTTTTTTTTATTTATCACCATACTCTAGATTATTTTCTATCAAACTTTATGACCTTTAAAGATATGGAAAAATTGAACTATTGTGAGACTTCTTGATAGTTCCAAGGTTTTGCCCATATAAAAAACATCAAAATACCCCTTTCAGTTAAAGGTCTAAAGCATCAGCTTATATAGAAATCGGGAGAAATCATTCTTTGCATTCATATGAAGGAGATCAGTTAAAAGAAATGTATAAAAATCTTACACGCTATGTCTTCTTTCGCAAGTTTTAAGTGAAGACTTTCTCGTATGAGCACTTAACGCATTTGCTTCAATTCACTCTTTCAGGGTATGCAAAGATTCACTCACGACAACGCACAAAAGCACATTCAAGACGTTTTAAAATCCTTAGATTCAATTAATGGATTCTTGACGACAGTTTATTCAAACACTGGTGTATTAAAATTCATTTCAAACGCCCTACTTAGAAAATATTCCAATGACCTTAAGTGCCTATAGCGTGCGTGGGATGTAATATAGTAATTCTCGAAAGTCTCATCGTTGTTTTTTTTTTTTTACATATTATTATATGTGCCAATACATTGGTCTAATAAGGGCTATTCAGGTTTCTAAAAATATAAAACACAAAAGAAACCTATTTTCAATGTAAAATAAATGATTAAAATTCATCTCGCATTCCTTTATTAAAGGTCAAGTCCATCCCAGAAAAATGTTGATTTGAATAATTAGAGAAAAATCAAACTAGCATAATGCTGAAAACTTCCTCAAAATCCGATGTAAAATAGGTAAGTTATGACATTTTTAAGTTCCGCTTATTTTTCACAAAACAGTGATACGCACAATTAAGGGACATGCGAATAAGACAGTCGATGATGCCATTCACTTACTATTGTTTCTTCTACTTTTATTAATTGAAATAGTTTTCATTAACCAAATAAATTAAAAATGTCAAAAAGTCCTGGTCTTAGATATGATACCTGCAAAATTATTAAAAGTTGTGTCAAGAAATTTGAAAAAAAACCTTTAAATCGTATAATTAATTCATCTCTTATGTCTTCTACCTTTCCTGATGATATGAAATTTGCAAAATAATGTAGGGTATGTTCCCGGGGGGGGGGGGGCACTCAGTATATAATACATAGTGGGTATGTGCCGCGGAGGGGACCCCCATTTTTACACTCAAATTTCCGTTTCAAGGCATATCATTTTTGTTTTATTGAGAAAAAGAACAAATAAAATTAAGAAAGCCGCTCCAAAGCGTATCATTTTCTTCTTATCGAAAAAAAAGAAGAAAGAAATCCGCTCTAAAGCTTTGCAAATTTTTCGTTACGCTGTTCCGGTCGCATTGATCCGCGACAATGAGCTGCCATTTTTGTGAAAAGCGGCCGCAAAGCACTGTCCGACCATCGCCTCTGGGCTAGCTGCTTCATATATACCCGTTCCATCGGGATGCATACACACTCACACGCCGGCGATCCGTTCCAAGGACCCCCATTTTCACAAACATTTGTAGTTCCGAACCCGTTCCGGGACCCTCCTTTTTATGATAAGCCCGCTCCAAGGCCCTCGTTTTTTGTCTCGCCCGCGGCACACCCCCACCACTTTTTTGGTCGAGTGCCCCCCCCCCCCGGTATGTTAAAATATAATCTTGTTTCATACATATTATTGTTTGCTTCAGGTTTTTGCAAATTAATGATTGATGGATATGTCTATTTTTTTACCATGTTCCAGTACTTGTCGAAGATTATATATACATTTTGTTGTTACAATGTATTAATGTTTTATACTATCAATAAGACCACATTGGAAATATAAGCCTTTCGGATTTCATGGGTTATACTGTCAAGGTCAATGTATCTGATTATTCTTGACGAATAAAATCAATCAATCAGTCAATATACTGGAGATTCATTTTTTACATTTATTTCAGTTTATGATTAAATCATCATGACTGGACTCGTACTTTTTGCCCGAATCACATTCAAATTGGAGTGAAATAATTAAAGAAAACGCGGAGAAAAGTGAAGAATCTTTTAATAATCCCACCATCCACAGCTTCTGTTTTTTTTATTATCGCTACTTTTGATTGTACTAACAACATGGAGGGATGAAGTAGTTCTATGCAACCTTTATATTTATATTTTATAAATAAATAAATAAAACTTTATATTTATATTTTATACATATAATTTATTTCTCGCTTGTCATATTTTGAGGAGCCCACAATATACAAGCTTTGCTTTTTAGTGGGATCCTCCATTTTCACAATTTATAAATCACAAATCCTTTACACATGATTATTTTGTATGTAACTTTCTTATAACATGTCTTTTTCAAGTTGATTTTATGACATTGGTATATTTTCTTTATGATGTTGACTTGTTATGATTGTATTTATATGATTTTTATTTTGTTGAAAATGAAATAAATGAAATGAAAAATGAACCCTTTTTTTAATTTGTTTAAAAACAGGGAAGTCAATTTAACAATGAATGGGTCTTCCATGGAGCCCTGTGAATTTTGAATTCCTATTTCACGAAAAGCCAATCGAATGAAACAGGGCGACGATCCTGGGGGCGGGGCACAGTGCCCCCACTTTTTGAAGTACTGAAGAAAGTGCAAACTTTTTTTAAACCAAAAATGCCCTCTAATGGACGTGTTCTGTGCCCTTTTCACCTATAAGTCCCCGTTTTATGTGTGTCATATCTCGTATCAGTGCCAAATTTTACCAAAATATTCCCCATCACGAACGTACTGTTCTGTGCCCCTTTCATCTGAAAAGGATTCGTGTTAGCAAGTGCCCTTTTGCCATCTTAGAGGTGCCCTTTATCGTATCATTGCCCCTTTACCCCCGCCCTCACCAAAAAAAAAGAGTCCTTCACGAACGTGTTCTGTGTCCCTTTCACATGAGAAGGACCCGTTCTATGTATGAGCAAGTGTTCCCTTGCCTTCTTGTATAAGTGCCTTTCTCGAATCAGTGCCCCTTTTCACCCAAGAAAAGTGCCCCTTATAATGTCCTGTGCCCCTTTCGCTATTTATGCTGTTAGCAAGTGCCCTTTTGCCTTTTTATAGGTGCCCTTTCTCAAATCAGTGCCGTGTCCCTTTTTTACCTAGGAAAGGTGCCCCCCAAAAGTGTTCTGTGTCCCTTTCACCTGATAAGGACCTGTTATGTGTTAACGAGTGCCCCTTTGCCTAATTCTCATAGGTGCCTGTTCTAAGTTGTCCTGAAAAACTACTCTTTTCATGCCGGACGAGCGCCCGGTTTCTTTATTTAGCGTCGTTCTGCTTCCTTCTGCAAGTGCATAATGAATTTTCAAAAAATTGTAAAAGTAATCCTACATGCCTTAAGTTTCATGAGTCATGTAAGTGGGGTAGATAAGTCATGTTTTCTTTGTTTTAAGATCATGGCCGTACGCAGCGGGGGGGGGGGGGCAGTTGCAGTTTCCCCCTCCCCCGAAATTTTGAAAACTCACAATATTTTACGGCAGATTTTCACAAAATTCATAAAAAGTATGCACAAAATCCATCAATTTAACTTAACAAAATACGAAAAGCGCATGATTTTTTCAAAAAAAAATTACGGGTGCTGCCCCCAGAGAAAAAATGTCTGCATACGTCCCGGTTTTAGATAGTGCCATTTTCGAAGAACTTGTGCCCCTTTTCCCTGTGCTCCCCCCCCCCCCCCCACTTAACACTTAAGTTGGAAAGTTTATCATTTCGTTAATTTGTACTGAATGTTATAGTTACGAATGAGATGAACATTTTAACCATTGGCATAAGGCACCACCAACGCCATCGCCTTCATCACCATCTCATATCGTCAACGTCATCATAATCAACATCATTATAAGCCTAATCTACCTCCTTCTCCTCTTCTCCCTCCTCCTCATCATCATCACATCCATAGCTACAATAATATTGATAATAATTATAACTTCCTCCTTCAACATTTTTATCACCATCATCATCATCAAATTCGTCATCATCATCATCACCATCATCACCATCCTCATCATCCTAATCATCATCATCACCATCATCATCATCATAGTCACCATAGTCATATCCACCACTACACCATGCCGTCAGTAATAACTTTGACCCCTCACCATCCTCATCATCAGCAGCAGCAGCATTGAGATCATCATCATCACCACCACCACGGCAATCACTACGCCCAACACCACTACCACCATCACCATCGTCCTCATCCTCACCTTTCCAGCTTTGCCACCATTCCCCTCATTGACCTTCACATCAGCACTCGATCCCTTCATCTCCATCGTCCCACCCGACGGCAGGTCACTGCAAACCGTCGTCTGGCTCGTCGACTTCGACAACCCGTCGCCACCGACCTCCTTGAAATGCTTATTGACACTCTTACCCCCAACGGTCTCCTTGATCTTGACGTAGATGCGGAGATAGAGGACGGAGATGACGACCAGCGGTAGGAAAAAGGTCAGACACGTCTGGAACATGTTGGCAGCGGGGTACCTCGAGAACGACGCCAGGCAACTCTTCCCGGAGTTGGCATCGACGACGAAGTCCCAGACCGTCGCGAACGACATCCAGAATCCGAACGAAATCACCCAGGTGAGGACGTTGAGGATAACAGCCTTGCGCTTGCTTCGAGTCATGTAGTGGTTGATCGGGTCGTAGGTCGCTTTGTGGCGATCGATGCAGATGACGACGACGCCGACCACGGATACGGAGAACATCGCGTTCCGCAGGCCGAGGTAGACCTTGCAGAAGTCCCCGCCTCCCGGGAAGTAACCCAAGAACGTGTGGATGACGCCGACGATTTGGATGATCCCGACGATGAGGTCGGCGATGGCGAGGTTGATGATGAAGTAGTTGTTGTAGGTGCGAAGTCGCTTCTCGACGGCGAAGGCCCCGAGGCTGAGGAGATTGGTGAAGATGATAAGGATGACGAGGCTCGTTCCGAGGATCAGTCCCTGGAGATTGTTAATCGACTTGTAACGCGTCGTCCCGCCGTCACCGACATCAACGAGGTCGGTCGTGGTCGCGTAAACGTCATCGCTAACATTATCAAAGAAAGGGGTATACGTATTTGGGCTTTCTGAAAAGTTTGCCATCTTAAACTTATAAAGAATTGTGAAATAGTGAGAGAAGATTAGAATTTTCTTTAAAATTAAATAACTTATGCCGAGAGATATATTACCACCATTTGAAAGCAGTACTCAGAATCAGACTAACGATCTCGCCGTCTTATCGGGTTTTGCTTTTAGCACAGAATAAAAAGAATAATGCGTCCAGCGTCATATTTAATAGATATCGTTGAAAGGAATACGTCTGCCCACTGACTATTAAGAAGCATTACACACCCGCGCATTATTTTTGTATTTTTTTTATAAGATTCAGAGAGAGCCAAAAGGTCGCCTTAACCATTTTGTACCACATTGTCCTTCTTGAATTAAGAACAATAATTATATCGCGCACCAGAATATCGAATCCTTTATGTTCCCTTTTCACAAGATAATTATCAATACTGTGTATTCAAAATATTACGATGATTCATAATTAGTTTTGAGGGAGCTAGGGGAATAAGGAAAAAAAGGGAAATAGTGAAATTACAGGCGAGTTAGATGGAAATGAGAAACGAGTTACAACTGTGGAATTGTTTTTATTTATGTAATTTACTTTATGTATCTAATTAATATCAAGTTATTAGGATGAAAAAGGTAGAGATGTAATATTGTAGTGCATACGGGGAGAATAGAGCAACCCTCGAGAATTTCATACCGCCTTTTCTTCTCTTGTGGTTAACTATCATATTTTCAACGATGCATATTAAAACATCGGTATGTGGAATGAAAACAATAAAATATATACAGTTACATGTAATTACTTTGGATAGACACGTATACGAATAATGCAAATTCAAATTGATTATAAAGAAGTGTTTTGTGGAATGCAACTTCAACATTTACCGTGATAATATAATAAAGAAATTTAATGGATTGTTATTTCTTGGACATTGGCGTTGAATGTGTTCTATTTGTAATTAATTTCCACTTTTACTATTCTGAAAATGCTTGAAATGATAAGAGACAGTGTTTATGAATATGTAAGAGAGAAAGAGAGAGTGGGGGAGGGGGAGAAAGAGTGGGGAGGGAGTGAGGGGGAGTGGATAGCAGTAAGAAGTGGGCAAAGAGAGTGGAAATGGAGTGAGAGAGTGGCAAATATAAAGAGAGAGGGGGAGAGAAAAAAAAAGAGGGGGGGGAGAGAGGAATAGAGAAAAGGGAATAATAAAATAAAAATGATGTATTGATATCAATTTGATATTGCTCTCTTATTATCCTCATTCTGTTCTTTTGAATTAAATTATCAAGTAACCTTGAAAGTGAAATTATTAAATAGTATCACAATTCATTTTGTCCGTTTAACGATGTCATGATAATTTTGGTCAATGATTAAAATTCCAAGTTTGGCATTTTCAGTGGTAAAAAATCGCAATTGACTTACTCGAATTGTAAGAAAAGTCAGAAAATAGTTTTATATTGTCTAAATATTAATTCTTTCTGATCTATCTATCCATCCATCCATCTATCTATAGATCGATCTATATCAATTTCTGTCTTTTTCCGTTTCTTTCTCTCTCTATTACAATAACTCACTCTGCACCGGCTACTCCCTTATCAATTCACCCCGACCCCATCTTTCATCTCACTCCCTGCATTCCATTTTCAGGAACTCGCCCTTCTTCCCAACATGTCTTTGTTCCCCCTTTCTTTCTCTCTCTCTCTCTCTTCTCATTACATCACTTCCACCATCTCCCTTCTCTATATTTCTTTCCATCTCTCCCCTCCTTTTCCCCCGTCTTTGTGATTAATTTCTCCGTCTCTCCCTCTCTCTCTTTATATATATGTCATCCGTCCTTTACTCCCCTCTTATTTTCCTCTAACATCTTCTATCCTTATGGCCACGACGGTTATCATAATTAACATCATCTTCCAGATAACCATTCTCCTTTTCTTCTCATTTCTCGCCCGGCCAGGCCAATAAAAAAAAATATTAGATAAGAATTTTTTTTCGACAATTGCAAAAAAAAGTTATTTTTATTACCAGTTGTGGGTATGATCTCAAAATGAGTTCGAATAGAATCCAATGCCACCGAAGTGTCTGTATGTTTAAATAAAAAAAAATATGTGCCAAATAGTTCTGGAAGAAAATGCGTTATTGCTGAGAAATGAGAAAAAATATGCACCAATGTCGGGTGTTTATTACAAAATTACTACTTGGTGTTTTGATCGATGGTATTTTTTAAATTGAATTAGATTCTTTGTCATCCTCTTCAGCGAAGCTTCAATAATCACGTTCCAAGAAAGGCCCATGCGTCATTATCAAGAGTAACGTACGGTGCACTTCTGCTTCAATCAACAGCGTTCTTCATTAATTGTTTCTTAAAACTTCTTTAAAAAAAAAAATCATATAGGGCCTACATTATCTTGAATAAAAATGTACCAATATGCACGCTGCAGGGAGCTCGCTATCGTCGTGCATGAAAGTTGACACAATGTGAATGTTATTTAATGAAAGTCGTTGAAGATAACAAGAACATTGAAGAAGTACATCATTTAATTGATTGTTTCGAGCTCGAGCATTACATTATTTCTAAGAGACATAACATTTTTTTTCGTCACGCTGATTCAATTAGTAAATAATAGTTACATGGCAGATAACTCAGTGGGTTGAAGTCTTTTCAAATAATAAAAAAAATGAGCAGTGGCGCGGAATGAGGCTTTGTGAGTGTGTTTGTGCGGGGGGTGGTGGTTTTCAGCTAGATGCGTTATATTATTTGGGAGAGAGTTAAGCATTTGTCTAAACAAATCAACACTGTTAACAATAATTTAAGCATTTGTCTAAACAAATCAACACTGTTAACAATAATGAGTTAAGCATTTGTCTAAACAAATCAACACTGTTAACAATAATTTAAACGCTGTTTTCTCTGTGAATCGAACAGTAGTTGTTTAAACAGTTTAAACAAAAGTTTAAAATCTGAAACATCAATGCTTGAATTATTGGTAATTAAATATTTGAATTTAAACTTAAGATTTTAAACACTTGCTTAAACTGTTTAAACAACTACGATGCGATTCACATAGGCCTAGTAAACATGGTAAACAGCGATGTTTAAATTATTTTTAACAGTGCATTCAAATTGGTTTATTCATTCTCTTATACATGTAGGTGGAGTATGGCAAAAGCATAAAAGAGTCAAGGGAAATCGACTAAAGTTGCAATACATCGAACAATTAAAAAATCTCTTTTATTAAATAAAAAACAAGAAAACGATAAAGGTGGATTACGCTCCAGGGGGCTCCAGTCCTATAAGTGCACACTGGCGTTTACTATGGAAGCTTAAAAGTGCCACCGAGATGTTGAGATAATTATCTCGGGAAGTCGACATCTTGATAGCAAAAGATAAGATGACGAGATCCTGGATCTCATCATGTCGACATCTTTTAGAAGAGATGATGAGATGACAAGATCCCGGATCTCATCATGTCAACATCTTTTAGAAGAGATGTTGAGATGACAAGATCCCGGATCTCATCATGTTGACATCTTGTAGAAGAGATGATGAGATGACAAGATCCTGGATCTCATCATGTTGACATCTTTTGGAAGAGATGATGAGATGACATCTTTTGCTATCAAGATGTCGACTTCCCGAGATAATTATCTCAACATCTCGGTGGCACTTTTAAGCTTCCATAGTTTACGCCACTGAACTCGAGATCGGCCGTTCGAGTTTGCATGGAACCATGACATTGTGAACATGGAGGGTGCTCATGCAAAAATTCTGAAAAACGCCGACTATTTTGAAAGGATTCACCGATGTGTGTCTCGAAAAGATAAAAGTGACCGTGTGTCCGTTTTCGCCGCTCATCTCGCATTACACCAATCATTCAAAGGTCGAATTTACTTTCGAACCTTTATCCATATAAAATACTACATTTCGAGACATCTTTTTTATCATTATCATTATCACATCAAATTAATCTGAAACGAAACAAGAAAATATATCATGGGTAGCTTTACCGTCATGTAACATTACTTGACCAGAACATGTTTTATCTAAAATAAATTTGAGATGGATTTTTAAAGTCTTTGGAATCATTATCTTAAACGATGTTCATCTATGATGAAAATAATAAGGATTGTATAGATGTGGATAAGTCATGTATTGCAGGCCAACAGCAGTTTCGTACTCTTTCGCTTTCAATCGAAGATCCGAAGCTCTTCGGCAATCATCGGGAGTATTCGTTTGACTCTTGAGCTCAGGCCGATGTATAACGAAGTCGTTCGGAAAGAGTTTTGAAACAGATGGTTGAGTGAATTCTTGGGGAGCTAGGTGTGCTTGCCGCAGTGCCAGGATGTTGGGATCCGGATGGTACGCGTGTGGAGGAGGCATCAAAGGATAGTACCGTGCAGGAGAGTGAAAATATGACGGTGATGTAACGCTGAGAGGCGTAGGGAATGATGGGACGGCGTAGTGGTGGAACAATGGTGACGTAACAGGAGGACGATCGGATGACGAGAGTGGATTCGACGACCCGATACTCGGATCCCGTTTCTTTAAGTAAAAATAAAATCAAATGAAATCATTTACATTCAATCACTAAGCAGTAATCTTTTGGATCTTTTGTCAAAGGACAAGTCCCCCCTCCCCTAACCAAATAATTGATTTGAATAAAAACAGAGAAAAAATCAACAATCATAACACTGAAAATTTCATCAAAATCGGATGTAAAATAAGAAAGTTATGACATTTTAAAGTTTTGCTTAATTTCACTAACAGTTATATTCACATCCTGGGCGGTATGCAAATGAGGAAACTGATTACGTCATCCACTCATTATTTCTTTTGTATTTGATTGTATGAAATATTAGAATTTTCTCCTCATTGTCAAGTGAAACAACAATTAATGCCGTGTCACCGGTGTGACGGCATGCATCGGCGGATCCAGGGGGGGTGCGCAGGGTGCGCACGCCCCCCCTAATATTTGAGCGGCGCCGACGGCGCCGCTCAAAATAAAGAAAATAAAAAAAAGTAAAAGAAAGAAAAGGCGCCGCTTGAAAAATTAAAAATAAAGGAAAGAAAGGGAAAAGGCGCTGCTTAAAAAAATTATACACTGATATAACATTAGCAACAGTAAAGAAAAGACTATCCCCAGCAAAGCGTAATCATATCACCTTCCTTATTTTTTCTTTTAACTACCCTTTTCCCAACAACTTCGCCGGTAGCAGTGCGCTGCCTGCATATAACTGGCGCCAATCAAGAATAATCAGCGCCACCTTAATCTAAATCGGCGCCGGACAAGAATAATCAGCGCTATTTAGTTATAAATCGGCGCCAGTTAAGAAAATTCGGCACTGCCAGAGTCTTAACCGGCGCCGATCAAGGATAATTAGCGCCACCTAAATCTAAATCGACGCTGGACAAGAACAATCGGCGTCATCTGGTTATAAATCGGCGCCGGTAAAGAAAATCGGCGCTGCCTGAGTTCTTAACCGGCGCCGATCAAGGATAATCAGCGCCACCTATATCTAAATCGGGGCTGGTCAAGAATAATCAGCACCACCTGGTTAAAAATCGGCGCCAGTCAAGAATAATCGGCGCCTCCTGGTTCTAGATCGGCGCCAGTCGATTATGGATTGCCGCTGCCTGAATCTTACGTAACGTCGGTAAAAATAATCAGTACTACTTGTTTAAATCGGCGCCGGTCAAGACAAATCGGCGCTGCCTTTGTCTTAACCGGCGCCACCTAAATTTAAATCGGCGCCGGTCAAGAATGATCAGCGTCCCCTGATTTCAATAAATAAGCGCCGGTAGAATAATGAAGAAGGACCTATTGCTAACCTAGATCGGCGCCGCGGTCAAGAATGATCGTTTTGCCCTCCCCCAATAATTCCGCATGTACAAAAACAATAAGATGGTAATGTTACACAGAAATCAGCAAACGAGATTGAGCTACACAACTCGATCTTTATTAATTAAAAAATCGTGCTCAAATTATCAGATTGGAACATAAAATTTTTCAGCTCGCGCTTCGCGCTCGCATCATTTCTGTAGCAAACCCCCATACTTTTCATGATTAAATAGGTGAATAGAATGTCCCGTTTTTAGTTCTGAACCTCAAAAGAACTCCCGCTTCGATTTGCAATAATCTTTTGTTGGATATAATCTTGTTCTTTATTAAAACGTACATTAAACTGTAATGTTTTCAGATCGAAATATCAAAATTTTAAGCTCGCGCTTCGCGCTCGCATTTTTTTTTAGATACCCATCTTAATCATTGGTACCAAGAATGCTTAGAATATCAAGCTTTCTGGTCAGAATATAAGTAAATTTCAGCTCGCCCTCGGCACTCGCATTATCTGTGTAGTGAGATATGTATCCTCCTCATGAGTTACTACAAACAATCCTAAACAGGCACCTTTTTCCTGTTTTCAGGTCAGTATACTTTAAAAATTTCAGCTCGCGCTTCGCGCTCGCATTAATTTGTCGGTGAATATGTATGTCTATCTCATGAGTCATGTATATCTATATGATATGAGTCATATATATATATATATATATATATATATATATATATATATGTATGCATGTGTGTGTGTGTGTGCGTGTTTTGACAGGGTCAGGCAATACCCCTTTTTCTTTTTCAACATTTTCTTTTATGGCGCCGGTGAAGTGCAAAAATATGTGCGCCGCTCGGCAGTGCGCCCCCCCTTTCGCCAAAAGCTGGATCCGCCTATGGCATGTCAACTTACCGGGTGATCATCTGATCGTACGGCTAGGTCCATCCTCGGCACGGAGCGTGGAGCAGGAACGATCTCGGTATTCTTCAGTTCTTCGAGCCCGCCAAAATTGCCCAGCCGCTCAAACTTGCGCCACTTGGCCCTCCGGTTCTGAAACCAGATCTGGTGAAGATTAGAAGATTTAGAGATTGAAAGAGAGAGTGAAGAGTGAAGGGTAGTCTGCAGGCACAGACCCTGATTGAAACTTTGATAAACAAGTGTGTCTCCACGCAAAGACTAGAACATACAAAACTTGCTGTTTCAATTCTCTATATTAGCACATGCAAGGCATGAGTAGGCTGCACATTCAGACCCTTAACTCGAGTGAAGGGTTTACACATGAAGCAGACTAAGAGAAGGGGCGGGAGAGAAAGAGAGGAAAGAAAAAAGACATGCTAGAAAGATTTTTTTTTTTAATTGCATTTTACTATAT
Organism: Lytechinus variegatus; assembly: GCF_018143015.1. Classification (NCBI taxonomy): domain Eukaryota; kingdom Metazoa; phylum Echinodermata; class Echinoidea; order Temnopleuroida; family Toxopneustidae; genus Lytechinus; species Lytechinus variegatus. The sequence goes on from NC_054748.1 coordinate 35,586,418, forward strand.
TTCTTATCACACCATAATGCTGAGAGGGTGAAATAAATATTTACCCTTTCTAAATGACTTTTCTAAAGGACCTGTTTTCACAATCATTTCGATATTAATAAGTCTCCTTCGGCGAGTATTCGGAACTCGGGTCGAATTTAATTCTGGTGTAATGTCGGTCTGTGGATAGCCCCTGTGACCACTGGCGTAAATACGGTTCGAGCAGCGGGGGGGATGGTTGCAATATATTGACCTGAAAAATTAAAATGTTTGGGACACCCCCACACCAAGGCCATGTATACGGGGGTATATAACCATGCATATACATAATACTACTATCGTTTAAAAGGCCTATAACAGGATATAACGATTTTTTTCCCCGATGGCTATAACGTATTGAATTGCAGTTAATATCAACATGCAAGTGAGCGAAGCGAGCCAGCAAATTTCGGTAGTTAGGAGACAAAATGGTGTTCAAAACGTCTATCATGTGGAAATGAATGAATTGATTCAATACCTGTATTCGTTGCTCCGGAAGTGATGTCTTGCTGGACAACTCATCTCGCGTTTTCACATCCGGGTAGTGGGTCACCTGAAAGATGCTTTCTAATTCTCGAAGTTGATCCGGGTTAAAGGTCGTTCGAATTCGACGGTTTCTTTTCTCTTCATGAGATTCTAGGATAAAAAAATACATACTCGAGGATCATCTTTAGAATATCCAATGTTCCGAAATAGTACGAGTGAGCGTAGATTTTTGTTTGGTCATCCATCGATTCTTCGTAAAAATTTTAATTATGACTTACCAAATTTGAATATATCGTGCCCTCTTTCCATAAGGAATTAAATGAATCTTATTGATAATTACACAGTATTACAGGAAAAAATATTTAATTGGCCCCGCATTTAAAAAAAGTAACGGTCATAAAGTAACCGATAGTAGTGTATGTCATAAGAGAGTATGTATAGAAACAAATAATCTTGATTGCTCGGCAATTTAAATAGCAAATATACCCCCCCCCCCAAAAAAAAAAAAAAACTCTATTAAACATGTTAAACCATTGTTTTGAAGATATCCAATGATGCTACGATTCGCATTATTTTTGGCAATTTATTATCATTAGTTGGGGGTATAACCTCCAAAGTTTTAACAGTTTAGCGCAATGAGCCAACCATTTTGCGGGGCTAGTCATGGTGTATGGGGCAAATTTCTTCAAAGCTGCAAGCGAGCAAAGTGAACGAGAAAAAATGGACCTTTATGATACTAAAATCTGATTTGGGGATATATTTTGATATAATGTCTAGAAAAGATAAGTTTTGGCGTTTTTCCTTTCACTTTCTCTCTCATTTCTACTTTGTTTTCTTAGTCTACAACCATGGGGGAGGGGCATGATCCCGGGGGCATGATCTCCAAGTCCCCATCTCTGAGCAAAAGAACTTACCAAAGTCAGTGTTGTCGACATCATCTGCCTTCTCCTCGATGACGGTTCGGCCTTCATCAGAGGAATATTCCCTGGAATAGTGAGGCGAGAATGATTTTCGCTTCTTATCAACACAACTTTCATCTACCATCTCAGAGAAGGTGCGTTTCCTTACCACGGAGACGTGATTACCACTCTCTGGTTCCATCGTGGTGAAATTTCTTCTCGATTCCAACAGTTGTATTCCTATAGTAAAAAAAAATCGATACAAATTATAAATGTTGATATTGTTCAAAGGATAAGCCGAAATGAGTCTCTCTCGGTGTAACCAGTTATCAGAAACCGTCTTCATAGTCAAAGTGAGTCTTCCTTTAAATGACTAAATAAATAATTATTCAAAATATGAATAAATATGAATCAATCAATCAATAATTAAATAAGTAAGTAAATAAATAAAGAAATGAATGAATGAATAAATAATTAAATAAATAAAGAGTCAACGAAGTATCATAAAGTTGTTCAAAGCATGCAGTTATCGTAGAGAATATATCCAGAAAATATATAGGTAAGTTAGATCATGTGTCGGAATATGTCTCTAAACTGAATAAGTATTTGCTTTTCACATTATGACAATTAATATATGAATTGAGCAAGTGCCTTTAAATATTGGCCGACAGAAAGAAAATAACGAAAAAAAGGAATATCAAAATTTTCCTTTTAAAAATGAATATAATCAATTACTTAGTGAGAAGAAGAATACAGATGACAAGAATATTCCTCTTACGGAATCAGAACATCGCTTCGGTCAAGCCCAGAGTATGGTGAAAATAATATATCAAGACAACGGTATCAATTTCGAAACCATCAAATTACAAGTTACTCGGTCATGCGCGAGGAAATGTGTACTTTATACTACATTTTACGGGAGAACAAAATGCAATAAAACGATTTGCTGAGAGAATGGCGCCTGACGAAGTTTGCATTCAAAAAGAAACTTTTGGTTTCCATCCCCCTGCCATGGTCACATGTAATCATTAATCTTGCATTCTCGTATTTTTTAAATCCAGAGGCAGCAAAGCTGGGCGGGGTCGCCTTATCAGGTTTTTCACGTGGTGAAAATTAATAATTAATAATTATGACAAATTATGACAATAATTAATAATTATGACAAAGGAGAGAAAATGGAAGAAAGGAGATAGAAGCTTATGAAGCTGAATGGTTTTGCTCATGTAACCCGAACTTTATCTATATATCAATGGATGTTGTAATGAAGATGAAGTTATATATTGTATGATTTTGTGAATTTATATTGGTTATAAGTGGTTAATTTTTGTTACTGAATTTATCCATTGTATATGATTATGTTAATACCATGAGTATTTGTACGATGATTTGTATTGAACTGGATGATTAATAAATATTATTACAAAACAGAAAACACACATTACAAAAGAGAATATTGATTTCAAACTAATCAAATGGAGTGGCAACATGATATTGTTTGCATGGAATATGAAAATGCATGTGAAAGATTGTCTGACAGTGTCATTTTCATATCTTCTTTTTTTCATTCATGAGCTCTTGAAAATTGAGGATAAGACCTTGTTTCAGAAACCATGACTTGTTCTCACTCATGAATTTGCTTTCCGCCAATCACCTTCAATAATCAGTATTGTTTATAACATCTGGGAGAATACAGCTGAGTTTATTAGCTACACTATAGTGTGTGTAAAGGAAAGGAAGCATATTATTTTATGCCCCCCCCCAAAAAAAAAGAGAGAAGAATAAATGATAATAAAAGAAATAAAATGAAATAAAGAATAAAAAGTAAAAAATGAAAAAAATCAAATAAAAAAAATATTAAATTATTACAAAATCAAATATAAAATCAACAAAACAGGAAACAGAAACAGATTTTCGAGGTGCCCTATATTATTGACGACCAACGCGAGTTTATTCTTCAATTTCAGCTAGTTGTAAAACAATTTACTCTCAATATTATTAAAGCGATATTTACCGGTGAATCATAAATGGGGTTTAATGAGACACTTAACAGAATGTACAACGTGATTTTTAAATAAATTACGATGGCGATTTATGGCATCGGCAAATTAGAGCAAATTCTAGTTTTATTGTTACTAATATCCCCAGATAACTGAGACATTAGATACCTAGTGAACTATCAAAAATAGACAACCGATGTTTTGTTAATCGAGCCTGTAACTCGTACATGCGTATATATGTTTTTTCAAAAAGGATATTTAGTTTAGTAGTCACGATTTGATACATAGTTCAAAGATAGTGTATATTGCTACATGGGTTCCGTTTCATAAAGACTCGTTTGATTAAAAAAATGCAAGATTTCTATAACAAATTTCCTATTAGCCAATCAGATTAAAGGATTTCAGTCGCTTATAACCGATTTTGTAATTTGTTATTTTACCAAGTTTTATGAAACGGACCCCTGGGGCCCGTTGCATAAAACTTTTTACCTGAGAAAACTCAAATTGTTTATACCGGAGTTTTTGCCCTTTGTTAAAGTCAATGGGAGAAATCAGACTAACCTAAGTTTTCAGTTTTTACCAGAGTTTTCCTCAGGTAAAAAGTTTTATGCAACAGGCCCCTGGTCTGTCCTATTTGTCTACTTTTTTGGTCTCATTCAACATGGTCTCAATATATAGATTATGTAATCATCAGATACAGGCCTATATCATCATTGAGATCATACCTCCATGATTTGAAAACTACATATAACGATTTTTTAGATGTTTTAGTTGTAGGTGAGTTACATTGGCAATTTCTAATATTCATGAAGTAGTGAGAAAAAGTATTGTAAATTATTTTTTTTCTCATCTTTGAATATCATGCTTGAAAAAAAAAACTAAGCCGAACTCTTTTGATCTTGTATAAAAGACTTGATTTTTTGTTTGTTTATGAAATAGTGACTACAATGAATAATGATGATAAAAGTGTAAAAGTGATTGAGATGTCGTGTTTTTTTTTTTTTTTTGCTGTTGTTTGCAAGGGCGGAAATCTCTCCCCCAATTAAAGGGGGGAGCAGGGGCTGGAAAAAATGACAAGCAAAAAAAAGTTATCACCCCAAAGGTAAGGTCATATCGACCAATATAAATGTTACAAGAAAAAAAGGCTAACACCCAAATCACCCCAAATGTAATGGTCATTTCGACATAAAAAAAATGACAAGCCAAAAAAAGAACGGTTATTGGGTAGGGGGAGGGGGACGCGTCCCCCCTGTCCCCCTGGGATTTCCGCCCAACATGTTTGATGTTAGCAGTTATAGACTATTCACATTTGTGACCGCGCTAAAATTGTCTTCTGATGACGATTGTGATGATGATTGTGATAATGATGATGATGATGATGATGATGGTGATGATGATGATGATGATGATGGTGATGATGATGCTGATGCTGATGATGATAACAGTGGCGAAATGAGCCAAAAGAATTGAGGGGGCGAGATATGGCCCATCAAGAAATAAAAAAAGTTGTGCCTGCAAGAAGCGTGCGAGCATAAAATAAACATTTTTAATACAACAATCCAAGTTTGTGATAGATTTTGACAAATTCAGGAAATAATATCATATTCCACCCTCCCCACTTTCCTTCTTTTTCCCTCTCACGTTTTTCTTGGTCTTTATTTTATTTATTTATTTATTTTATTTTTTGCATGGGGGGGTAAGCGCCCAAAAGCCCCCTCATTTGTGCACCGCTGAATTATAAAGATGATGGTGATGACGATGACGACGATGACGACGACAATGATGATGATTGTAAAGATGGCAAATGATGTCGAATAATGAGGGGGACTATTAGAAACATAGATGCATTTATCGGGATGAATTTTAGGCCTAATATGACACATAGCAATTTGACCAACGTCAGATAGAAACAAACCGAACAAGAAATTGATTCCACAGGGAAAACAAAAATGGAAGAATTAAAAAAAAATAAAAATGTCTTACCGAAAGAGAACTTGTTCGTCTTGTAAACCCAAGAGGTAGACACATTCTCAGTTCTGACCTCTTTCAATCTCAAATACATAACAAGGGGATTCGGAGATTATGTTCGCATTTTATACCACTTCAACTCGACTTGAATCACTCTAATGCATTTATTGCCCCGTCGTTTTCAGCTTAATTATACCAATAAACCTTAGAGTATAGCAACTCCGTATCATTTACCTGAAGCGGTAATTTGCCTCTTTATAGTATTGTCGTAAAATAATTAGTAGGGTTAAATCACATCTTGAGTTTGACTAATTGGAATAGCGAAGTGTTCATTTTATATTTCAAAGGTATTAAATGTTTTACGGTCACAATAACAAAACGAGTCAAGACTGATATATTCTATCTATTATATACCATTCGCAATAACGTTAAAGTTTTAATAGGTTTAGAAAAGGTTAAGAGTAGGTTTGGAGTAGGTTTCGTTGGTGTCGTTATATCATAAACCTGCACACTTACCTGGTATTACTTTTGGGCTAAAATAATAAATTGTAAAATGATTGATTACTTATAGTTCTACGCAGGGAAGAATAAGAAATTTATAACAAATCTGAAATATGTAGGCCTATACCATAGAACTGTAGATATCTTCAGTTGGTTTCCTGCATTGTGTTTTTTGTTTTTTTTTTAAGTAGGACACTGTAATTACCCAAGGATTAACAAATTTAAATTATCATTAACTGTTTTTCACTGCAAGTGAAATTTCACAAATTTCACAAGTTTTTGGTTAATTTTGCACCTTTCGTTTACTGATTCAATATGAAACTATTAACTTTAGCTTACTTGATACACAAACCATCTTGTTAAACATAATGGCCATTCGAAACACCTATTAGGCTACCTTGATTAAAAGCTATATATTTTCTCCCGAAATTTCCGCATAAATGCTCTTGTTGATTAAAATGTAGTACTTTATATTCATATTTCATTGTATGCATTTATTCTTATTTGTCTTCCTTGTTCTTGCCTTTCTTCTATACGTCCTCGTTGTTGTCGTCAAAGTAAGTATTTGTTGTGTACTCTTTCTTCTTCTTTTCCAATTCTTTCTTTCTTTCATACTCTCTTACTTTAATTCCCCCTATTTATTCCTACCTTTCTTCCACATTTTCATTATCTTCTTTCCTTCTTCCCGTGCCTTTTTTCGTTACTTTCTCCATTTCTTATTTTCGGTTCATAATTATGAAGGCCTATACGTAGAAGTCTTTAACAAGTATGAGGCTGTAATACGTTCCTTCTAACTACAACATGGCATCCTTCGTTTATGATGTTTAGGCCATCAGAGGTACTCGAGATGCCCATAAAACCCTGATTTTGTTCATTAATTTAGATCTCAATCGATTCTGAGATACAGGAAGATCATAAAGTTCCCCCATTATAATGAAATGTAATGGCAGAAACGAACACACTTATATACGGGGAGACACTTAATTGGGTGAATTGTGTTAATTAAATGAATCCCGATTTTATGACTTTTATTCTTCCATTTGTAATTAGCAATTAAACACCGTTTATTGTTATCTGTTGTCTTGATTTTCTCATTCATTACACATTTCTATTTTGGGGGCCTTGGATTTTTTAAAGGACTATATGAAGAAGGAAGTATATATGTAAAAGGAAAAAAATGAAGACATGTTTTATACTTGTTTGTGTGCAAGTGAAAACGCTAGATATTTTTTTTTCTAAAGAAAATCTTGTTTGCATCAATCAAAGACAGATGGAGGCAGGGAAGGGGGGGGGGGTGGAGTGGAGTGGAAAGGAAAGGAGGGGGGGGGGCATTGTTATAAGCGTTTTTTGTCCTCCATATTAAAAAAAATATATTTTGATCTGTTACAAAATCACTTCATGAATGAAGATCAAAATAAAAAAATATTCATACTCTATATAGATATGAGCAATATTTTACGAATGTCTTATTTTGTGAGTGAGATTATTTCCTACTTAGTGCGACAGGAGTAGGTTAGAATCGGATGTTCAAAGTGTCATTACAAGCTAACCGCAACTCATTATTTTTTTATATATTTCGGTTGTGATCAAAGCAATGACGTTATAGTTCTAAGTTTATTGTGTATAATCAAAGTCTTAGTCGAATCCAGTAACGCGCTGCTCTTTTATGGCGGGCCGCTAATTAGTATTTCATCTTCAATCTAATTATCATTAACGGTTGTTGTGTAATTATCGCCCATTGTCGCTGGGTAAATACGGAGATTGGTGCTTGTTTAGTGGTCGAGTTTATGACACTATCTTGGGAAGGGGATGACAAAAATGTTTCAATGGAAATACAGTTGTTTTTGGATGGGGTATTGAAAAACTGCTTCATTCTCGTAAATAGAAACGTGATCTTTGATAATCTTGATTCCATCTTTATTTTAAAGTTCTATTAAGTTCTATTCTGATACATTGCATTCTTTCCTAGTGGGAATGCTATAGTTAATATTTCTTTGTAATCCATTTCTGTAAAACGAATCATGCTTTGGTCTGTATGAAATCCAAATCGATTATAGGCCTGGTATAATGAGAAATAATGAAATAGGATTAAACAGAACAAATACGGATGGAAAGAGCTAGAAAGAAGAGAAACGGACAGAGGGAGAAGGGGGATAACCACTCCCCAACCTTGTTGTCCTCGGGTAAATGTCTTTTCAGTAATGACATCATCCACCCCCTGTCTCTTATATTTTTCTTCCACTTTTTCTCCATCGGAGAACCGATTCCCCAAAAAACAAACTAAACAAAACAAACAAAAAACAAGCAATGTTGAAAACAAACACAACTCAAAAATCATTTGCAATGAGACTACCAACCATTTAGACGTGTAATTTGGGGATTTATATGTATATTTTTAAAGTTGTTTTCGAATCTCAATTATTCTTTCCTTCCATCTCTCTCTTCCCCATCTCTGTTCATTCTTTCCTTTTTCTCTCTCCCTTTGAGAGTTTATTTGATATCGAGGAATTCACAATCACTCTTTCCATTAATCACTTCAACCCTCTCTTCCATATTTCTCGTTTTCCCTCTCGATCCCTTTGAGTTTTGTCTAGGGTTTTTCAGTTGTGATCAAATCTCAATTCTTCCATCTCTCTCTCCCTCTCTACCCACCCCTCTCCCCCATCTTTTCCTCCTTTATCTCAATCTGTCTTCCTCTCTCTCTCTCTTTCCCCCTCCTTCTTCAACACTCTCACTTACCCCTCGACCCCCCCCCCCTCCTTCAGACACCACGCTCTTCAATGCCCCCATCCTCATCCCATCTTCAACAAAATTTACTACATTCATACAAGTTTAATGGAAAGCTTTCATTTTCTCCACTCATGAATCAAATATCAATAGGGCCCTGTTACACAAATAGATACAATCCAATTTCAAAATCAAAAAATTGTTTTTGTATGTGGGTACCATTCACTTACAGTTGCAATTCATTGTATAACTGATTGAATCTTTGTACGTTAGAAGGCCCTGGGTTGCATTTCATGAACCTTTTTGTCCGACAAGATTTGTTACACAAATAGATCCAACCAAATTTCAAAATCAATACATTGCTTTTGTATATGGTTACCATTGACTATACAGTTGCAATTCATTGTATAATTGATTGAATCTTTTTATGTTAGAAGGCCCTACGTTGCGTTTCATCAACCTTTTTTCTGACAAGATATCAGTTCTGACAACTTTCCTTGATTTTGATTGGCTGAGAGGCACCGTTTCTATGGCAACTGTCGGATAAATCACGACTTGTCGGATAAAAAATCTGACAATTTTTTTCATGAATTGCTTCCCTGATTTGGCAAAACGAGAAGTGCATTTTAAGAAAATACAGTAAGGATTTTTATTCTGAATTGTTTATTATGGAAGACATATTTTAAAGACATTTTACCTCATGTATGTATACAAATAACTTAATGTAAAATGAAATAAAACTGAAATTGAAACACATATGGACCACCAAAGGCCACCATAAGAAATTTCACCTAAATCAAAATGGTACAACTTTTCAACAACAAGTGGAATGCCTCTGGCCGTCTCACCTGCATCACGCGGTTCAATATAGCAGCAGTGCTGACTTTGCATACTACTCTAACTCGCACAAGATGTTCAGTGATACATGGTTACTCTTATGTCCTCTTTTTATGAACTAGACCAATAAACTTACAGAGATATGATGGTTATTCAACAAAAAACCCCAACATGGCCAAAGTTCATTGACCTTACATGACCTTTGACCTTGATCATGTGACCTGAAACTGGAACAGGATGTTCAGTGATACTTGATTACTCTTATGTACAAGTTTCATGAATCAGATCCATAAACTTTCAAAGTTATGATGGTAATTCAACAGATACACCCAATTCGGCTAAAGTTCATTGACCTTTGACCTTGGACATGTGACCTGAAACACGCACAGGATGTTCAGTGATACTTGGTTACTCTAATGTCCAAGTTTAACGAACTAGACCAATAAACTTTCAAAGTTATGATGGTAATTCAACAGATACCCCCGATTCGGCCAAAGTTCATTGACCCTAAATGACCTTTGACCTTAATCATGAGACCTGAAACTTGCACAAAATGTTCAGTGATGCTTGATTACTATTATGTCCAAGTTTCATGAATCAGATCCATAAACTTTCAGAGTTATGATGGGAATTCAACAGATATCCCCAATTCGGCCAATGTTCATTGACCCTAAATGACCTTTGACCTTGATCATGTGACCTGAAACTTGCACAAAATGTTCAGTGATGCTTGATTACTATTATGTCCAAGTTTCATGAATCAGATCCATAAACTTTCAAAGTTATGATGGGAATTCAACAGATATCCCCAATTCGTCCAAAGTTCATTGACCCTAAATGACCTTTGACCTTGGTCATGTGACGTGAAACTCATGCAGGATGTTCATTGATACTTGATTAACCTTATGTCCAAGTTTCATGAACTAGGTCCATATATTTTCTAAGTTATGATGACATTTCAAAAACTTAACCTCAGGTTAAGATTTCGATGTTGATTCCTCCAACATGGTCTAAGTTCATTGACCCTAAATGACCTTTGACCTTGGTCATGTGACATGAAACTCTAATAGGATGTTCAGTAATACTTGATTAACCTTATGGCCAAGTTTTATTAACTAGGTCCATATACTTTCTAAGTTATGATGTCATTTCAAAAACTTAACCTCAGGTTAAGATTTGATGTTGACGCCGCCGCCGCCGCCGCCGCCGTCGCCGTCGGAAAAGCGGCGCCTATAGTCTCACTTTGCTTCGCAGGTGAGACAAAAATGTTTGAGCAGAAAAGATGACCTGGTTGAAGTATTTCTTCGCTTCTAGACTATCAGTTTCTGTGTAAAATCACTGATCGGTCATGCCATGCCTGAGTTGACACAAACCAAGGAGCTTCAAACTGTTTGAAGCTCCTTGCACAAACCAAATGCAAAATTGCTACTTTTCAAGTTTCACAAGACATTTTTCTTTTCAAGAATGCTTTTGATATTACAGTAAAATCGATTAATTCTAAAATAGTGAATGAATTTATCAATTAATGACACACTACTGTTTTAATAAAATGTATTATGCACAAATATCAGCATAAAGTTTTGACTGAAAATTACAATCTTTTGCAAACTTTGACAATAAATTGGTTCGTCAATATATACTTCATTTTAAAATTATACATGTATGTTTCAAGCTAACCAAATAGTAATCTACACATTTAAAATGAGACAAATTCTAAAATTGTTTTAAAAACTTGCTTCTACATACACTTTTCCATTTCATGGAATGACAAGAAACAAAGCTTAATGAGGAGTACATGTACAAAAGAAGATTCATTAGTTCAATAATAGTGAAATTAAGTCACTCATTTAGTTTTCTACACAGAGGTTATACAGGCCTAACATACATACACTAGTATAAACTGTGACTAATCACCATACCATAAAAAACATCAACAAGTGGAATGCCTCTGGCCGTCTCACCTGCATCACGCGGTTCAATATAGCAGCAGTGCTCACTTTGAATACTACTTTAACTCGCACAAGATGTTCAGTGATACATGGTTACTCTTATTTCCCTTTTTAATGAACTAGACCAATAAACTTACAGAGATATGGTTATTCAACAAAAAACCCCAACATGGCCATGGTCAAGTTCTTGACCTTACATGACCTTTGACCTTGATCATGTGACCTGAAACTCGAACGGGATGTTCAGTGATACTTGATTACTCTTATGTACAAGTTTCATGAATCAGATCCATAAACTTTCAAAGTTATGATGGTAATTCAACAGATACACCCAATTCGGCCAAAGTTCATTGACCTTTGACCTTGGTCATGTGACCTGAAACGCGCACAGGATGTTCAGTGATACTTGATTACTCTAATGTCCAAGTTTAATGAACTAGACCAATAAACTTTCAAAGTTATGATGGTAATTCAACAGATACCCCCGATTCGGCCAAAGTTCATTGACCTTTGACCTTGGTCATGTGACCTGAAACGCGCACAGGATGTTCAGTGATACTTGATTACTCTAATGTCCAAGTTTAATGAACTAGACCAATAAACTTTCAAAGTTATGATGGTAATTCAACAGATACCCCCGATTCGGCCAAAGTTCAATTGACCCTAAATGACCTTTGACCTTAATCATGAGACCTGAAACTTGCACAAAATTTTCAGTGATGCTTGATTACTATTATGTCCAAGTTTCATGAATCAGATCCATAAACTTTTAAAGTTATGATGGGAATTCAACAGATATCCCCAATTCGGCCAAAGTTCATTGACCCTAAATGACCTTTGACCTTGGTCATGTGACGTGAAACTCATGCAGGATGTTCAGTGATACTTGATTAACCTTATGTCCAAGTTTCATGAACTAGGTCCATATATTTTCTAAGTTATGATGACATTTCAAAAACTTAACCTCAGGTTAAGATTTCGATGTTGATTCCTCCAACATGGTCTAAGTTCATTGACCCTAAATGACCTTTGACCTTGGTCATGTGACATGAAACTCTAATAGGATGTTCAGTAATACTTGATTAACCTTATGGCCAAGTTTTATTAACTAGGTCCATATACTTTCTAAGTTATGACGTCATTTCAAAAACTTAACCTCAGGTTAAGATTTGATGTTGACGCCGCCGCCGCCGCCGCCGTCGGAAAAGCGGCGCCTATAGTCTCACTTTGCTTCGCAGGTGAGACAAAAATAGTATTTTGAAAAAAAAAAATGCATTCAATATACTCTGTGTTGAATCTTTCATAGTTTGATGTGTCTACCAAAGGTTTTATCACAAAATATGCATTTGCTGATAAAATAATTTGTATTTGAAAATACTGAGGTCTTTTATCAAATATAGTATTTGATATTCATGTTAAAAATATAGATCACACATCAACTTCCTCATATTTACACATGGTTTCATCTGCGGAAGTTTGCTAAAAATATTTTTACTTAAAAGATGCATTTTCTGACAATTTGCATTTGAAAATACAAGAGCCCTTTCAAATATAATTGGTATATACATGTTTGAAAGTACAGATAGCATAATTTTTAATAGTGTGATATCAACATGAATTTAAGTTTCATTTGTATAAATTTCCACATATTTTCTTCCGAATTCTTTTATAAAAATGTAATCATGTTCTTAAATATAATTCAGATCACATATGAACTTCCTCAATCCGCATACTATACATGAAGTTTCATTTGCTTTGGTTTGCTACATGTATATATTTCTTTCTCATTCTTTCATCAAGTGAAAAAAAATACTTTCATAAAACTATTTCTTCATTTTCCCTTCCTTCTTCCTCCTCTGTACCTTGAACATATTCTTGAAAATATGGAATTGGTACTATACAAAAATATTATTTTAAGGTATTAAAATGATGTTTTTATAATCTAGAAATGTGATGTCACTTGCTTCTTCTTTGGTAATGTAGGTAGTTCAGTACATACAAACCTTGAATGCACCAAAATATGACTTGCTTCTTGTATTGCACACATGTAAAGTGGACATAAATGTTGAATAACACTGTACTATCATACTGTACATGAAATCTCAGTTTGAGTAATTACTAAAATAGATCAATTGTTCCTTGCACAAGTACCATTGAACAAATTATCTATACATTTTATTGACATTCAGTGTACATGCATATTTTAGCAAAACAGAGACTTTCAGAGTTCTGTTTCAAAATTGGGAGCTGCCATTGTGACTATGCTCAACAGCTAATCAAAGTCAAGGAATCAAGATATTGCAAATTCATATATCCAATATCCAATAAACAGCCGCATATCATCTGATCCAATGCAGACAGTGGAAGGCCACTGAGAATTATTTCAGTCTTTTTAGGCATAACCCCCTCTCAAAAAAAACTCAATAAGCTGACTTTCTGTTCACTAAAGAAAAAGATTGCTCTTGATTAATACTAGATATGAACAACAATACTACTTACATTACATACAAAGAAAGCATTGTCATCAAATACATGTACATGTAAGTACATTAGAAGGCCTGGTAATAGTGAACTTCTAATCAGGGAAGCCTTTGGAGAGGATCTTACTCAGTTTGTCTTCTGAGCAAGAGTCACCCTCAGATTTTTTTTTCTTTGAGTGATCAGAACATACTCCTGATCCTGACTTCTTCCGTTGCTTGTGATCTGAAGGGATAAATGTTACCTGTTCTTGATCATAATTTGCTACAGCATTCGTGAAATATTTTAACATTCACACACAGACCCTCTGATCCTGTGTAGATTGGCATGAAGTCTTTGGGGTCCATACTGATTGGGGTGGCCTTCATGAAGCATCATGCACATGTTGCCTTGTTGATCAAAGTGGACCCCGATGCAAAAATAGGATTCCCTGAGAGCTGTTCTGGATCCTTTTCTGCTCCAGGATTAGTGAAAGAATCAACGTTCACACACAGACCCTCTGGTCCTGCGTAGATCGGTATGAAGTCTTTGGGACCATACTGATCGGGGTGGCCGTCGGGAAGCATCATGCACATGTTGCCTTGCTGATCTGGTTGGACCCTCATGGGTAGGTAGGACTGGCCGTCATAGAAATAAGCAATGTCACTGGGGTAACATCCTGGGGGATATTGGTTTGGAGGGGGCCATAGGGGAGCTTGGGTTGGGTAGGGGTAGTCCCCGTAGGCATCTGGAAAGTACCCTTCTGATTGGTTCTTTATTATCTCATAGCTGTGAGTATAAACACAATGGTATAGTGGAGAGCAGAGGGGAGGGAGGAAACAAAGCATACAATTTAGATTTAGCTATAAACTAGAATTTTCAGTAGAACAACAATGGAATTTATACACCTTTGAAAGAGAAAATGACAGATCGTGTAAAATCATAGCTTCATGTATATGTACATAGATCACTCATGCATCTTACATAAAACATCACTCTACAATGCCCTTGCTGTATAATGATAAACCAAAATGATCTGTTGATATACACAAATTATGAAGCATGATGACTACAATATTTTAGAAAATGTCAAATCACTGCAGCTATACAGGATTATCATCAGTCTGTCTGGAATTTACATGTTCCATGAACAAGCTGTACATCATGAAGATTAAATTCAAATAACATTTTTCCGTAACAGTATTCCCAGAATGAAACATTTTCAGCATAAAAATGCTTGTGAGTAAATAATTTTTCATGTGCTCACCTCAACAGTTCCTCACAGAAGTGAATAAAATCCATCCGCAATTCGTCGTCCTTCAAAAGCTCTGCCCCATACGTTGCTAAAAGATCTCCAGGATCTGCGACAGACGGGTCAAAGGCATCACGCAGGAGTATCTTCAAGGCATCCAGTATGTCCTCCGTCTCTTCAATAGTAGTCTGTTGATTGCTGTCAATGGACCTTCTGTCTCCATCTGCACTAGCCTTTAAAGTAGGCCGGGAATTCTCAACCATAAACTGGTAGTTGCCATTCCTTTGTTTCTCATCACACATAAAAGAGTTTTCTGTTTTGATGTTCCTTTGACTCTCTCTATATTGGTTAGGGTCAGGGGAGTACTGCTGGCCTAAAGGACCAATAAATCTATCTTGGAACCCAGAAGGCGGGATCAAAGGACCATAAGAATTTACAGGAACATAACAACCTCTGCTATCAATCATACAAAGTCCATCAAACTGGCCCTGGATGAATGGGTCATTGTATCCTCTCTGCTTCTGACTCAGGATATTTGCAGAATTTCTGTGATCCTCATAGTCCTTGGGATCAATTCTAGAAGGATCAAACTCCACCTTTCTGGAAGCTCCCTGAAGACCCATCCCGCTGTCAGATAAAGCTGCCCTGGCTAGATCAAGGTCACTTCTCCTCCGTAATAGTTTCACCGAAGCCATATCTTCACAGTAGCTTCCTGCATCGCTTAACCCCTGGGATTGACTATGAAACATTGGACCTACCACTGTAAAGGTGCCATCCCTTTGTAAGCAGTATGACCCTGGTGCTGCAATATTAAGGTCAAAGTCATTTCCGGGCAAGTTGTAAGCATTCAAATTCCCATCTGGATAAGATCTTGCTCTTTGCCACAGTTCAGTCTTCCTTTTTCTGCCTCTTCGACCCCGTGTGGAGGTACAGCTCCTATTTCCTTCAGTAATGGGCCATCTACCATTGAAATCACCATACGAGTTTGGGGCTGCAAACATTTCATATGTATCCCGTGGGGTAATGGTGGGCGAAAGATCACATCTAACTGGGTTATTGTGTGGAACACACGGTAAACAGGCCGTTCTGTAATCAAATCCAACACCTCCAATCGCATGGGTCTCAAACTTGGTCGATTTGGAGGCTTCCGTCATCCTGCTGATACTTGTTTCCCCACCTTTGATTGCTCCTTTGGAAAACAGTCCATGACGACTTGCTTCTTGGGGAACATTTACCATGGTTTGTTGAGCTTCTATATAAACTCCTTCAGATCTATCCATACCCTTTGGTGAAACAGTGGCCTTTGATTTCCTATGGCTGACTGGTTGAAATAATTCTCCTCTACTACTATCTTCATCAAACTCCATTTTCTCAAAGGCCTCTCTTCTTAACCCCAAAGATTTCTTCAATTCATCTAATGTAGTATCAGCCTCAGTTTCTTGAGGTGGTTCAAGACTATTCTGGCTATTTGACTCCTTGATGCTATTAATGGCAGTACTCATTTCATCTAATCTATCCTCAGTCTTGATCAACTGTGGTGCTTCTGGACTCTTCTGGCTATTTACCACCATGGTGTCACTTCTAGCAGTACTCACTTCATGTAACATTGTATCTCCATTGGTTACTTTGGGTGGCTCTTGAGTCTTCTGGCTACTTTGCTTTTTGGTGTCATAATCAACAGTACTCAATGCTTCCAAGCAATCATCAGCCTCAATCACTTGAGAGGATGTTGGACCATTCTTGCCAGTCAACTCCTTGGTGTCATTATCAGAATTGATTACTTGAGGCAGCCTTAGTCTCTTCTGGCTATATGGCTCTGTGATGTTGCTTCTAACAGTATTCATGTCATCTAATCTGCCATCAGTCACAGTCTCTTGATTGAGTTCTGGACACTTTTGGCTGTTTGACGTATTGTTTTCATTATCAGCTTCGATAACCTGAGGGGGTCTTGGGCTATCCTGCTTGATCGGGTCCTTAATGTCACCCAAACTAGTATCTTTTACATCGCACTCTACTGGGTCAACATCTATTTCTCGTACAACAGTTGTCTCATCAGAGATCTCATTATTTTCCTCAGAACTGTTGTCAACAGTATGCACTTCAGCAAGATCTGCAATTACCTGGCTACTTTGATACCCGCTGCACTCTCTGCTCAGAGATCCATTCTTGCTTTCAATGCCATTAATTTTGTCAACTCCTTGCAATACTTCTCTCTCTTCTTGATGGTCATCTCCTTCTACCAATAATTTTGTCTTTGGATGATGATTTCCTGCTCTTTGCAAAGATGTTGTTTCTGATTGAGGCTCCTCACAGATTTTATCATGGCAAACTTCTGGAAATGCAGTAGGTTCTGAGGATTCCTCTGTTCCATGAAGGCCTTTGGCTAATACGGTAGACTCCATTGATTCCCTTTTATCTGATTCTTGACTAGCATTTCTTTCTTTCAACTGCATCTCATCTTTGCCTTGTACTGGATCATCCTGTAAACAATTTGTTTTTATATCATTAGACATAGTCAGATTTTCAGTTGAGGCAGAGAACATCAACCTTTGGTACTTACATGTAAGTTCTTTGGAATTTTCCTGATTTTTATCAACTGACTTCAGAGGATTTTCAGAAATAATTGATTCTCTAAGTTCACTCTTTCCTACAGTTTCTCTGTTTTCCTTGTCATTTTCTCTTTCAAGCTTAATACCTTGTTTGTCAGTGCTATTTCTCACAATGTTCCCATTCAAGTCTTCAGCTTCAGCTTCTCGGTCAAGTAAGTTTAGGGATTCTGGAGCAATAGCATTTAGATCATTGCAGTTGTTCTTCTCACCACATGCCATTTGTTTTCTCTTTCTAGAAGATCTAGTCATGATACTTGCACTCATTATGCTTGATTCTGCAAGTGGTGTGTTGAGATCATTCTTTTCGATCTGACTGGTGCTCTTCTTGAGCGACTTTTGCCTCGGCTCGCTTACTTTCAGAGGTGCAACATGAAAAGGGAACCCAGGCCTTCTTTTATCCTTGGATAGAGAAAATAAAGGCAGCGGCTTTTCCGAGGTAGTGTCATCATCAGAACACAGGAGTTTAAGAAGCTGTAGATCCTCTTTCCTCGACTGCGATCTGGTAACTGGAGATTTCACCGATAGGTTCACATCTACCTTAGATGACCACTGCGGTCTGGGACCGGTATCCATTCGATGAAGGATGGGTGGCTCGGGTGTGGCTTCGTTACTTCTCTGAGCCATCTTCTTGGCCGACTGATCACTACCATTGCCGAATGATAGATCAGGCATTAACACTTCAAAAGACTCATTCAAATCATCAGCTCCTTCAGTAGACAAGTTCAATGCTCGACCCGCGACAGCATGATCACTCATCTCTCTGCCAATTTCATTTCCTGTGATGCTGTCTTTGAGTAATCCTGCATCCTCAGGTTCAATATGCTTGGTACCCTTGTGGTCTGCAGGTGGGTTTCTTTCCTGACAGGACTTGGAACAGTTTACAGGGGGTTCGCTGTCATGTCTTGAAGGGAAGCAGAGCCTCTTTCGAGCACCTTTTCGGTATCTTGGACGCTGATGGTGGAAATCTCCTCTGGCAAGATGAAGGTTCTCTTCATGATGACGTTCTGTCAAAAAAAAGCAGATAAAAATCAATCACAATTATCTTGCACAAAGTTGAAAGTAATATGGATTATATCCACCAAAAAATCAACCCAGGTTAGATGAATAGCTACCCGTGATTAATTCATACAGTGAAGAGCTCTGAGCTTTTAAAAGGATGGTTGATACAATGTAACATAAGTGGATCCAGCTGGATAAGACACAGTAGTTTTGAGAGACAGATTACTGTGCAAAAATACATGTAATATATGGCCCCTAAAATACTATGGTGTCTAATATGGATCCGCGCCTGTTGTGCACCTACATGTATAACTTATTGTATAAAAGTAGATTATGTCTAAATACATGTAGATGAATGAACAAGTCACATTAAGAATAATGATATGAATGTAATAAGAAGACTCTTGGCTAAATTTCTAATCTTTCACAAAATTGTTTATTTTCAGAAAGGGTTGGTTAACAAATCGCAAGAATCTTGCCTAATTCCCACTCCCATATATTCAATTTGTTCAAAGCACAATGAACAACTATTTTTTTAGGGGGGGGCAAAAATTACTTCCTGAATTTATATATTTTTTCTTATAATTTCAAGAAAGAGTTTAAAGAAGTGGAAGAGAGAGAGAGCAAATAAATGGAAAAGAAAAGGAAGATTAATCAATTAAAGAAATAGCATGGAAAAGAGAACAGCATTGGAAATACCTGAGGGCGACAGGCGATTTTGCCCTCATGACAACCAAAATAGCCCCTAAAATTTCCCCAAAATGCATGCTTCGGGATGACCATTCTTTCCAGAGTCACCCAAGGATCTGTTCCAAATAATATTGAAGATTATTTTAGAAAATCAATATGATATGGCAGAAGAATATTTGCTTTGCTGCACAATTTCTTTTTACCCCTAAAAATCAGCCCTTAAAATTCTGCAATCGCCCCAAGGTGGAAAAGAAAAATAGCCCATAAATGATATCCTATCCTGAAAGAGAAAGAGGATACATGCTAATCTGTTAATTCATAGAAATGACCAGAAACACTCACAATAAAATGAAAAAAAAGGCTCTGAATTAGTAATCGAATTAAGGCCTGGGTTTGGATGCATAATTCATTTGCCTCAGTGGACCTGTCACTGGCCATGAATATTTGACATGCCCTTCTGAAGTTTTCCCACTTGTGAAGAATAAAAAAAAAAGATGGGCTGTAAAAAATAAAATAAAGGAGTGTCTGCATACCTGTGTCAATTTTCACTCTATTGTTCTGCTGTGGCTCCGCCCCATGATTTGCATTCACCTCTTCTTTCTCCTTGCTCCTCCCCATCAGCCGGAGTCTCTTGAATATGTTGCTCATCTTCCAGGCTCGCAAATAATCTTGAGATTGAAATGACCAGTCATCCAATGCAGAGGTCCAGAAAGATATCTGCAGAAAATAACGCAGAGTCATTACAAGTTATAATATGACGGCAACGACCATGTTAACAAGGAGAAATCATTATAAAAACATAGAAAATGTTTTAAAATGTTCTTTAAAAAACAAAGAAAAATGTACACCCAATTACAGACAGGTTGAGATTGTGGATTAGACAGGAATTGGACAGTTTTGCAAGTAATAGAAGAAGTGAAAAATTAATCAAACTTATCTCTGCTATTTAATGAATAACTCTTTAAAAAATCCACATGGAACAGAGGATTATTTTTTGTATCTGGACATCTGACCCCCCCATTGCTAAGCAACAATGCCAAATTAAAATGAATTTTGTTTCTTATAAAATTACCGGACCGGTTATCAATCTTCTGATTTTTTTATTTTTTTGGGGGTCATACCACATTAAAGATTTTTACAAGTTTTGTTGAATCTTCTCTTCAAAATATAGACTGAGGGTCATTTGCGCCAAAATGAAATGAAGTATATATGTCTTCAGGACAGTCTCCTGAAGACAGATAGTCAACCTGTCCGAAACTTCAAGTCTCTCTACTTCTCATCATCTCTACTCGCCGACTCAAGCCAGCATCTCCTCATCAGCTCTACTACTCAAGCTGTTCTCACTCAACATTCCTTCTGGTTTACAGTCCTTTTCAATTTCACGACTACTTTCAAGAAAGAATACTCTACTCTCAAATCTCCACTTTTTTGCCTATCCATTTCCCCTTCTTCTATCCACTGTTTCTATAACACTCCACATGGTGTACCGTAAACCACATCAGCAATTGTACTTGCCACCATGCAAACCTTCAAACAACATCTGATTTTTTGTGTGTGAATTAAGTCTCAACTTAAATTACTAACATTAGGCCTAACTTGAAGGTTACTTACTTAGGTACATGTAGGTGCGCAGACAACATGGCCATGCCATGGCCTGGGCCCAGCAATAATGGCCAGAGGCGGTATTTTGAGGTCATTTTATCTTTAATATATTTTATTTCATCTCTTAAAATGAAATTGGTATTCTGAGATAAAATTTTATTTCAGATACAATTTACAATTTAATCTTGTGTATCTTGTGTATCTATGATGATACTCAACAGAGCAGTGGCTGCGTAGACATAGATTCTACACAATGCGTATCCGGCCATTGTAACACAGGTGATGTGCTTGCGCCCAAGTAACTTTGAATAATGAAATAAACTTAAAAGAGGGTAGGGGCTATTTAAACTTCATGACGTTGATTTTGTCAATATTTCTACTTGAATTAACACCAAAGGTTAACATGAAAAGGAAGAAAAATTATATGTTTATCGAGAATAACAGTTCAACATTATTCCTGTACAATCAAGAAAGTATTTCATAACTTTTCTTGACTAATATTGTCTTTGAAATGATGATTGAAAAGATGCAGACTTTGAAAAAAAAGAGAGAATTGTCATTCTTGTTAAAAAGAAATATCTGTAAAGCCGTGCAAGCGTAAGTGAAGTCAATAAAATAATGCAATTGCAACCTCACTCCTTCGCCACACTCCCTAGCGGAATGGATTTCCATTGCCTTGGTTGAATGATATATGAGAGAGCTCTAAAGCGCGTTTCTAATTGAATATTGATTAAAAAATAGGTGTGTCTTACAGAGATAAAATGAAGAAAAAATTGTTCTCAGAATACCAATTCGGAGAGATTTTAAGGGTATTTTATCTCACTGATTTTAACAGAGATAAAATATTTTATTTTGTCAGAGATAAAATGCCAAAACGGATCTCAGAATACCACCTCAGTATTCAAACTAGATTCTAGTAAACTTAATGTTTATTTTGTTCTTAACTTCACTAACTTCCATTAAGTTACCGATGTTTCATTTTCCGCCTAGCAAGGCCTACAATCTAGATCTAGGGCCTAGGCTAAGTACTTGCAATTAAAGTTGAACTGCAGTCGAGGTTCACACTCATCGCCGGGTGATTTTTGGCCTGTGCCTTTGCTGCGACGCGCGCGTCCTGACGCTTTGCCTACGGGAAGTTCAGGGCAAGTTATCTCATGAAGATGTGGACCGAGAATGACGGTGCAAAGCGATGACTGGACTGTGAAATTGCTGCGAATATTATTAAGCATAATGCAATATTTCAAAATAGTATCATGTAAATGCTTTCTTACCAAATATTGATGTTAATTTTTTTTTGCCAGAACAACTTCTAGAAGGACATCACTTCGTTTGAAAACATTTCCTTTGAACCAATTCGAATGTCTAAGTTCTAGTTTCGATAATGACGTCGCTGTTGATGGGCGTGGTGCGGCGACTTTTATCCAATGAATGGATTAGAAAGTGCGTATTAAAATTAAATGTAATTGCATAGGTCAACGACCTTGTGATTGGCATGCAAGTATTGAACCAATTCCGACCATCGCAAGTTGGATTTTTTTTCTCGGAGGGGACAAGGGTCTGGAAAATTTGACAAGAAAAAAAAGGCTATTATCTAAAATTTAAGGTCATTTCGACGAAAATATATTTGACAAGCAAAAAATAGGTAATCTCGTCCCAAAACGCAGGTTTTATTCCCATTTTTAATGATATATTTCTTAGCATCACCAGAGACCCAACATAGTAGGGTGGACATTTATTATTGTGTCTCCCTACTATTTTGAGTAGGGGGGACACGTACCCCTGGGATTTCCGCCCATGATCTATCCTAATGGGGTGCATATCACTGCATATTTACATGGTTTTGTTAAAAGATTTTCACGAGGATAAAGGAAAGAATTATTTGTTAACTACATAATGGCAAACAGTTGAAATAGCAAACAAATACGGTCTATGCAGAATTACACCATAAATACCTTTTTATTAAATTCAAAATGTTAATTATCATGAACCTTGCAAAGCAGTTCTTTCTGCCTCCTGTCTATCCCCCTCTTCACCCAGTCTCTCTTTTTCTGTTTCTTCCTCTCTCTCTCTCTCCTCTGCCTTTCTCTTCTCTTCCCTTCACGGTCATTCCGGCTATCTGCCTCTTCCTCTCTCTATGTATTTCCAATGACAAAGATGGAAGGGGGGGTGCTATTCTTTGAAAATTCCATGACCAAGGGGAAAAAAGAGAAAAAAAGCAAAGTTGAAAAGCAGTAGAAAAGTTATATATTTTTTTAAAATAAATTGTTGAAATCTAAAAAAAACAGTTTTTCCTATGTAAAATTTCAAAATTTTTGCTCATTTGCTTCTTGCGCAACCATTCTTGCTCCCCACCCCCATTTTTTTGTACATTACATCACTGCTTCTTTCTCCCACTCTGCCGATGTCTCGATTCCTCTCTGGCTTTTGCTCTTTCTACTCTCATATCTCTTTCTCTATCTCTCACCCTTTCTCTTTCACACCAATCAAGGTATTAAAAAAAGTATTTTGATGGATCAAAATAATGAAAATCATACCTCACTTGTACATAATATATTTTGCTCCATAGCAAAAGACATGTATTTATTGCAAGATTTTCTTATCTTTTCATAGAAATAATCATGAAAAAGAACTACATGTATGATCAATAGCAATAACCGATTTCCGAACTGCAGTACTTCAAAGAAAACAAAAATAAAGTGAGAATGTATAGACAACGGACATTATATATTACCTTTTAGTTTTGAGACAAAAAGTTTGGAAAGACTGTAAAATTTTGGTCCAGACTTTGAAAGTAAATTGAAAGCTCAAACCTGCACAGAAGATACATTCTACACTTTTACAATAAAGATATGAAAGAAATATACCACCATGTGCAAAGCATGTAGATAAATAAAATAAAAATATATAAAACAAGATTCACCTATATTCTAAAAATTAGATTATGAGAGATGCTTCTTAAACATAAATCAGCTGATACAAAGAAAATTGCAACGTAGATAGAAACTCTGCTACTGTAATACTTAAAAAATCTGGTCTATAAAAACAATCAAATTCTGGTGAACAAAGATAAAATAAATACAACATATAAAACATCAGTGATCTGGGTCACTGAACATAGAAATAAGAAGAAAATGAAAAAGAATATTAATATGTTCCAGAATGTTTCTTCTGAGCACCTAAAAATAATAATTGTGCTTCTACATTCAGCTAAATTATAAAAATACAAACGCTACAATCACACCAACATAATCGATTCCAAACCAACTGATGTTATGTCATTGCTAATAACATAAATAGATTTTGTCTGTCTAGAGTATGTTTCACAAGTGTGACTGTAACATATAGGCCCAAATTCACAAAGGTGGTTTTGAAAACCCACGTATTACGCAGCCTTCCTTTATAAATTACGCTTAATTTAGCGCATATCGGGCCGTGTATAAAACATGTCCAATGCTGATGCGCGCTTTTGTCACTGTGCGCCAAATTGACGCCTGTTACCATAGTTAGATACGCTACTTTATCTATGAGTCCACTGTTTGAAAGAAGAATGGACTCATTATTCAAAACAGTAGACTCGTGAATAAAATAGCGTGGATATTTACCACGGCAATAGGCATCAATTTGGCACACTGTGACAAAAAGCCTGCATCAGCATTGGACATTTTTTTTAATACGCGGTAAAATAAGCGTAATTTATATAGAAAATCTGCATAAACCATGGATTCAACCGTGGGCTTTCAAAAGCACCTTTGTGAATTTGGGCCAAAGAGTTTGAATAAGTATGTCTCAAAGTATAATACAAACTCACAATTGAAACTGATAAAAAGAGGACCTACACGCTTGGTGGAAACCCTTCATTTTCTCATATTTCCAAGGGGGGGGGGAGTGTTTTCAAGATATGGGGGTGTTTCATAAAGATAAGTGTGACTAATTAGATTTGCACTTAAAAATTTGTGCAGTAAACAAGGCATCATTGAATTGGTTCAACTATGCTAAGAGGACAACCATTACTACATATTAATCAATTAAATTGTGGTACATATCAGTGCATGTCTGATTTTAAGCATGGATGCTTTATAAGTCACACTCAACTCTTTTTGACCCCCCCCTCCCCTGGTCCCTGTTGCATAAGTTACCATCATGGTAACAATGCCATCCAGTGGTAGTTACCATGGTAACGCTGATCAACAGCCAATCAAAACCAAGGATTCCATGCAAGTCACCATTGGATGGCAAAGTTACCACAATGGTCACCTTTATGCAATTGGCCCAAGATCTACAAACAAACATAATATGGGAATAATGTAATAATTCACCAATCAGAATTGTAATTTGAAGCTTGTAATGGCAATTGAAAATCTTTTACCTCGTTGCTGCAGTGTCACAGCCTTGAAAAATGATTTTCTTTCAAATTATAGGAACAGACAAGAACTTTCCAATGAAATGTTTTAGACATAAGTTAGGAAGACATCATCATTGCAAATTGTTTAAAAAGGGTTTGCTTATATATTACATACTTGTGATTTGATTTTCTTCTGAATAAGAGGTACACTGTACTGCATGTACTTTCACATAATTATTAAATAAACAAAAAACCAACAACATAATTAAAACAAAAACTGCATAAAAAATGTATTTCACATCCTTGAAATAAATTACTACATATTTATTTCAATAGTTATATAGTGCATAAAACATATCTAGAACCATTGACCATATGTTGACTATCAAACATCTGAGAAAACACAAATTAAATGACAAAATCTGGTAGCATAGACTTTGTACATATGTGACTATTTGGTTCCAGTAAGCAACGGGATAATCATTGAATCCTGAATTATGTGATTTCTATAGGCTCTGCACAGAGACAATCAGGTTACAGCCTTCAATGGGTTTATAATCCATTGACTACTGAATTATGCCATTCCCATAGACTCTGTACAGGGACAGTTTGTTTCCAGTAGGAAATGGATTAAGCAATGATCAAATGAAATAACGAACAAACTTTTACAAAATTCCTAGAAATGTCATGTACAGTCTAAAGCCCTATACATGTTTAGTAATAAATTCAGAAAAAACACCATTATTTGCATGCAAAGAAGATTGCAATATATACAGCAAGAGTATGTATATTAGCACATGGAAATAATATAATCATCATATATACTATGCTCAGTTATAATTTGTAAATCTTTCCTTGGAAATGCATATATATATTACACAGAACTATGTACAACTTGTCCAAACTTGTTTCTCAATCATTTTAACAATTAGCATTCAGTGGCACTTATAACACAATGATCGAGATATGTACATATTTCTACTTCAACATCAATGGAATACAAGCATTATAGAGTCACATAAAATACTTTGTACATCATCAAACATAGCTTGTTTTTAGTAAAATAGCTACTTTATGACCAGCAAACACACAGTAAATGTAGTACTATTTTGATCTCATATTTTTTGCCAATTTCAATCACTCTCTCAAGTGGTAAACATTAAGTCTATTTTTATCATTTTAATTCAAGATGCAGCAATTGTCAAATACATTCTATCTGTACATCAAAGAACCAGAAGTGATCCATATTTTGTATTTCATAACTTGGCAATGAAGAATCAGGGGTTCATTGTTTCACAAAGGGAACCTTAATAATTTTCAGCAACTACTTTGCTCTGAACCTACTAACATTCAGAAAATTCATAATTGTTTCATGTGAAAATTGGTAGTTTCTTAAATTTTTGTTTCTTTTTTATTGTTCTGGGAGGAGGAAGTAGAAGTGACTGACATGGAGTGATGATAAAAGAGACAGACAGAAAGAGTGACAAACAGGCAGAGAGAGAAAGAAACAGAAAAATAGAGAGACAAAGAGAAAGAGAAAGAAAGACAAAGAGAAAGAGAAAGACAGACAGAGAGAGAAAGAGAAAGTAGGATACCTGCAGACAGACAGACATACATAAAGCAGAGAGAGGGAGAAGGGAAACAATACCCCATCGAGTCCAACAGAAATCTAAACAATAAATGGGGAGAGAAAGAGAGAGGGAGAGAAAAAAATCTCTCAGACACAGAGGGAAATGGATCTGACTTGTGTCATTTCCAAAAAAACTTCCAAATGAGTCACCTACACTGACCCATTTACAGAGACTTTTGTCAAACAACGATTCTCAATGATTCAATGCTACAAAAACTGAACATTTTCGAACATCATTAGAAGATAATAGAATTGAGGGATTCTTGTGCTGCTTATTTACTTTCAGCATATATTCACTACTACCTCCATAATCACATGAGTGACAAACACTTTGCAACGTCTATCACTTTTTTTCAACGATCGATTAAATAGAACAGAACAGAAAACACAGTAATTTACAAACTTTTGCACAAAACGATCAATATATTAACATTTCAGATTGAAATACCGAGTGAGTACTACTACTTGGCAGCAGCTCAGAAAGTCCGACGATTCAACTCAGTGTCTGAATTATACAGGGCCCTGTCTCGCAGAATGTTGAAACTGATCCGATCAATTCAAACTATGGAAAGCCAAGGTAACCATGATGTAGAATAAATCATTTTGAAATGAACTCTTAATATGGCAAACACCTGTGCATTATTTGTTATACTAATCAGCTTTATCTTTTTTGTTTTGTTTACAATGCAACACAGCATTTGCCTCCTAGATGAAGAGTTATGACACAGATGGCTTTCCTAAGTTGAGATTGTTTGGATAAGTCACAACTCCTTGTATCACGGGGCTCAACATGTAGTTTGTCGTCAAAGAATTAAAGCCTTGATCACACTACCAGTCAGGGAAAATCAGCAAAAGGTTTCACGAAGCAGTTTGTCAGTACTTTTCACTAACAAATTTGCTCTTCGCTAATCAGATGTAAGGGTTTTTGGAAACTCACAACAATAGCCAGTGGAAATCCCTGACTAAGTTTTTCAAATAAAATGCTGCCCGTAAACTTTACTGAAGTTTCCCTTGACAACGATAAAAGGGAGCTTGGGTTCCCTAACCCAAGTTGTATCCACCCTTTACTGCAGGCAAAATGTCACTGCGGTTATCTGTGAATGCCAAACATTTGGTGTATGGGAAAATTTAAGGATTACACATGAAAAACGCACGGAGAGATTCACACCGAAAGCTGCGACAGAACCTTCCACGGACTTCTTTTGGTACCTTCAAAAGGAACCAGGGTGGGAGATTCTACCATCAGCAACAAGCCTTGTAAATATTCCCTGTCCTGGCCATACAAGGAGTAACAATTTGTGCAAATGTTAATGATGCTGCACATGTGCGTTGGTCTGTTTTTCAGTTTAATGGTTGTTTCTGTATTTCAGGTAGTATTTTACACAAAGAATCATCCTGAAAAGCAACAAGACAGATGCTAGGGGTTGAGAATGTGCAGCTAATTTACCCACTTTCTTCAACTGAACTGCAAGCTTGCAAGAAGTTGCAGCCTGTTAAAACTTCTGATCTACCAACAGAACCTTGTGAGGGACTACCTATCACCTGATGCACACTAAACTAACGCAGCTTACTACAGTGAAGTCAAAAGAAACCGCACAATGTTGGTTGAAGAGGATCAGGCATGTCTTTCCAAGGGTCATGATTCTAAAGAATCATTGAGGCTGTTTCAGAACCTTGGAGACATCAAACAGCCTCTGGAATGGTTTGTATTTCACGCTCAATTGGAATCCTAGAAATATGAAGATAGAGCGGATGGAATGAACAAGGCTTTTAAGATGCTTAGAGTCAACTAGCAAATCTTTGGATGCTGGAACATTCAAACCTTGGACTTTAACATCGTGTGCTGTGCTGAGATGAACTACCAGACTGTCTCTTGAATCTTGATTGTACACTGAAGAGCATGGTAGCCTATCTTGAAGTCTGTGTCAGGCTAGGAGTTCTGTCAGAGTGATGAAACATAAACCTTCAAGTAAGAGCACATATAGTCTCCATCTTACAGCTTTGTCATTTTACGCCAAAGAAATATCAGAGACAGAGGCTTGGATTATTTTGATTCCTGCAATATCCATCAGGAGCTGATATGCTGCATGGCGTTTCCCAGGGCAACATATATTCCCCATTTACTTTCTCCAACCTTTTCATTTGAGGCTGAATTGACAAGGTGCATGGGTTACTGGTGTACCAGAGGGCAACATATAGTCCTCATCCGCTTTCTCTCAACATCACGTCTAGACCTCAAATTCCCCTTTTAGATTCCTATTTTCATCTCGAGCGGACATGTTGAATGCGCCATAGGTGTACCTCAAGGTAACATATATTCCCCATTCACTTTCGCACAACATCTCCTTTGAAGCTGATGCTGACACTTCCTCAGTGGAGCAACATAGCTAGTGTGACTTCATGTCACGATCACTTGTCACTGCGTCCTATCATATGACCATATGTCGAAGGTCATGCCCCGTCACTCGACGCACTGCTTTATATTTCAGTGGCTCCCGAGGCGCTTTGGACGGGGTTTCGGGAGCCATATGTCAAATTTTATCCTCAAAGTTCTGTTTCATTCGCTTCTGGGCGATCTTCGCTGATTCAGCCAGCTTCAGACCTGCAAAATAGGAAAAGAAAATTGTTGCTTTAATCTTGAAGATAATGTATGAAGTTACATCACTTAAATGCTACATCATTCTACATGTAGGTTCATACATACAATATTCACGAGTAAATACAACATAGGCATATGTACACTGAAATGAAATATCATAAGTTCCGAAATTCTATTATGAATGAATCTTGATAAACCATAATAAACATGAAGGTTTTATTTAAAAAAGAAAATACAACCTGATAAAACTCAATGTGAATTAACATCTAAATTTTGCAAGTTTGGAAATTCCCATAAATTCATGTTAATATTCCAACTCTCATTTTATTCATCCAAACCTTGATCTTATTTTCTCTTTTATATATTCATTCCATGAAGGGGCCGCAGAATGGTTTTCAAAGTGGGGGGAGGGGGGCTGACCATGCAAAAAATCACAATCGTATGGTCATTTTTGCATTTTTGAACATGGTTTTGGAAAAAAGTGGGGGGGGGGGGGTTGAAGCCCCTAAGCCCCCCGGTTCCGCGGCCCTTCATTCTTGACTAACTATTTAAGAAACATGTTTCGATCTGCCTAAACTAAGAGGGGCCAGACTTGACTAGCATTCATGCTATTTTCTGGTTCCTATTATCCTTGTTTTTATGTATTCATAACTGATTGACTGTAAACTTGTCAATTGTTATCATAGCATTGGATAATAAATTAATTCCTTCATTCATGTAAGGTTCCCCTTTAAGTTCCTTCCGAACATTTAACTTCAATCATCCTATGATTGCAGTGAAAAGGCCACAGAGATCCACACTTTTCATTGCACTGTTCGGTCTCAACAATCTTGGCCAAAAGCCACTTAGTTTCAAACAGCCATAGAGATACCTAAGGGGAGCATTGCACGAAACAGTCATTGAATTTGAACTGTTACAAGCTACTGAAATACTTGCATCTGATTGGCTCAAATCAAATCAGGCATTGAAAATCACTGATAAGAGGCTTCATGAAACACTGTTGTTTATTTTCACATAATTGTTTTCTTTTCCGCATTTATTCTGTTTCTAACAGTGTTAGCCAAGAGAGGAAGAGGAAAGAAGATAACCACA
Source organism: Lytechinus variegatus (assembly GCF_018143015.1). Taxonomy (NCBI): domain Eukaryota; kingdom Metazoa; phylum Echinodermata; class Echinoidea; order Temnopleuroida; family Toxopneustidae; genus Lytechinus; species Lytechinus variegatus. The sequence goes on from NC_054748.1 coordinate 35,617,072, forward strand.
GCCCGAGTGTGGGTGTTTCTGAAAAAACAGTCCCTGGTGGAAATTACTGAACTGTAGCCAAGATTAATGCTCTTTAAGAAGACAAAAACCTCGCAAACAAGAGAATTTCCCTGTACAGTACAGTATGGAGTACGAGTTGACGTGCCATGCCTAACTACATTAACTATACTTGCTAATACCACAGACACACCCGAAACCAAAGAGCCAAATCTATTAAATTATTTCTAATGATATACTTTTTGTTGTTTTTGGAGAGGTTTTGTTGGCATGTGACATAAACTGGCAAATTCAAACACAGCACAAGATGCCAAAACCAAAGCTAATATTATGGAGACATTTTTATCTGTGCAAATACAAATACCTCACACAAACTTCTATTCCTACATGCCTGGGAAATAGTTCATAGTTTACACTACTGCAACACCAACCTTCATTAAGGTGAAATGATTATCAGCGATTGTGTTCACTCAACAGGAAAAAGAAGAATGAATAAATATTTTGCAACAGGTACAGAGCTGACAACTTTGGTAGTCACTTTTCAGGGAGAACTATACTGAGAAACTAGGGAGATATTTCTCAATCAATATATGAATCAGGGACATGCTAAAAATCTGCAGTTTTTCACTCTTAAATCAGTGAATTTCATCAGAGATTTTCCCCGGACAATCGGGGGGGGGGGGGGGGACTTTCAGAATGACCCCTCTCTAGAATACTACTTTAACCTAAACTCTACATTGTCCATATTTTTCTACAAATTCTATGGAAAACCAAAAACATATATTTCCCTCCATTCTAATTTTCTTTTATTTTAATGCTTACGGGCGTGTATTCTAAACTCGTGTTTAATCTAAACTCAGGGTTAAAAATGAGGTTTAAGTTTGGATAGCCAATTGTGACATAAATCAAATCACTCTCAGTTGTCTAGGAAGTATGCATAAGATAATTCTCTTCATAACTGACAAATCAGGAAAGAGCACAGTAAACATAATTAACATACAATGCAATGAAATTTTTGACAATTTTGTCTTTCCATAATTTAAGCACAGAGTTAGACCATGGTATAAGTTCAGCCTGACTTCAGAACACGGGCCATAGAGTACAATGGAGAATATGTCCCTTTAAATGCTAGTTGCCACCAGTACAAACTTTGTTCGCATGCCAAGTCTAGGCCTGAATCTCTCCAGGCACAGGTTATGACTCAGTGGAACAGAAATAGGTCTTGGTGACGGGTTGGGGCAACGATCAGAGCCTTTGAAGCACTGCTAAACATGAACAACAGACGTGGCTAATCCTATCCTGTCTGACGCACATGACTCTTACAGTACCATGGGAGCATTTCATGAAACAAGGAATCAGTGATTTAAACTGACTATTGTTAAAAGCTATAGCAAATCTTTGCATCTGATTGGTTAAGAGCAAGTTAGTTTGTGAAAATCACTGAATTTTTTGTTTCATGAAATGCACCCCAGACCTCCAAAATCAATCTGATTGACAAATAATTTTGCTCAAAAATTAAATAGAAAAGAAAATCATATTGAAAAAAAAAGAGATTCTTTTTTCCAAATTCAGAGTGGATGAGTGGCATGGAAACAATAAAGAAGTAAAAGACCAACATTTGTTAATTTTCGTACCTGAATCTTTGATTTCTTTGACAGCCTTTCCGAATTTCTTCATCTTGGCACCAATGTTCTTTGAGTTGCTCTTCGACTCATTCTCGAATTCTCTAACTCTCCTCTCAAACAGCCCTATATAATACAACAAAACAGAAGATATATATGTATTAGCATAGTTATCGTACATGTGTATGGGTATCAAAAATGTGCCATGTCAAACATTCCTACATGAATATTGCCTGATTCATTGCTCAACATTTTGTTGTGAATTTTCAATTAATTTGTTTACATACTTTATTTCATCTATTTCAACATGTTAGCACATTTTGTACCATATGAAAGGGAAAGGAAGGGGGTGGGGATCACTGTCAGATGCAAGTCAAGGGGGCGAGCCTGCTTTTGGATGGGTGAGGGGGGAGGGTGGGTTAGGATAGTGAGGAGTGGGGGAGGGGTTAATATTACGAGAACAAGGAACATTGATTCCCACCTTTACCTTGGAAGATGCCCTCACTCTCCCATTCCTTCTCTTGGATAGAGAGAGTGACTGGACCCCCTCTATATATTCCATTAGGGTGGAGAAGGGAGAGGGGAGGGTTGACTATTATACAACCAAGGAACAATGATTCAATGACCTTGGGAGATGCCCTCACTCTCCGACTCCTTCTCTTGGATAAAGAGAGTGAGAGAACCTCCCCCAAGATATTTCATTAGGGTGGGGAAGGGAGAGGGGAGGGGAGAAGGGAGGGGTAACTATTGTAAGAAAAAGGAACAATGATTCACACCTTTACCTTGCGAGATACCCTCACTCTCCGACTCCTTCTCCTGAATGAAGAGAGAGAACATCTGCGTCTCGCTGAAGACCTCCAGGAAATTCCTCACGCTCTTCGACGAGATCGCCTTGACGAAACTCTCCCGGTCAAACTTCTGCGAGCCGTCGTACTGTTGGGTGAAGTGGTTGGAGTAGTGACCGACGGTCTCCACAAAGAACCGGATGAAAGCCTCGGAGATGGCTCTATTTTTCGATTCATGGTCTAAGCATAAAGGACATAACAATCATTTCAGAAATGAGATAACTAATGCTTAGGTTCGATTAGAGGTGAAATATAAAAGAAATGATGCAAAAGCAATTCCTAAAAATCAAACAAAAAGATAATAAATCACTTTTCTGAAATAAACCATTACTATTTGTGATTCTGGATATTTGAAGTCTTTTTAAACAAATAATAAAAAAAATGAAGAAGAGATTGCATTTAAAACACTAACAACCTAGGTTGAAATGCTTTACACTGTAGGTCATCAAAGTAAACAATATTTATACTCCCAATAATCCTAACCCTAATAAGAATTTTGACTTCACATGACATACAAATATTAATATTACATTAATACCTGAAAATATATACTTCTGTTAATCAAATTTTCTTGCACATTTGTTTTCAACTTATTTAATTAAAAACACTTTTTGTTCATATATTGTTCTGACTTTGATGTTATTCAGAGAGAGAAAAAAAACATTTATGTACCTTCTGATAATTCATCATCAGTGTCGGCTCCCTCCCAACTGCTCATACTGCAGACCTTTAGCGCCCTCTCGAGGGCTAATGACAGTTTCTTTGGCAGGATAGTTTCCTCATCACCAACCACGGTGTAGAAGTCCCTAGCATCGAGATCAACGACCAGGACCTGTGAAAAGGAAAGAGTTTATTATGAATAGTTTTATCACTTTCAACATCAACATTATTGTCACCATTGATCTCCATACTCGTCATCATCACCATTATCATCTTCAGATTATCTTCATCATCATCATCACCGTCATCATCATCACCATCATCATCATCATCATCATCATCCTCATCATTGATCATCATCATCATCACCATCATCATCAATCATCATTTTCATCATGATTTTCAAATCAAATTGACATTTTTGCCCCTTTTTGCGTATTATATCCAACACTATGCACCACAATCACTAATGCCACCAGTACCACTACCACCACCAGCACCACCACCATCAACCCACCTCTTCAAGGGGCATCTCTTCCAGCCTCGGTATACACAGTGAGAGCATTCCCATGATGTAAGGTGTCGGTGAACAGCACATGTCGATCAGCTTCTCCGGTAGGACCGGTACGTAGACGTGTTGCCATGAGAATGGATACAGGAGACCCACTAATGCCTGAGAACATCTTGATAGCTTACTGTAAATATTCAGAACAGCACAAAAATATTGTTTCATAAAGAGTTTATAATCTATTCGGGCAGTGCCTGGCGCGATAGCTCAGTCGGTAGAGCGGGGAATTCGTATTCCGGTGACCCAGGTTCGATTCCCACTTGGTGCGCTAGTGCCCTTTGGTAATCCTCAGTACCAGGTCCTTTGGAGAGGACCTTCAGCCGTCGGTCCTCTGGCTGCTTGCTTACAAGCATTCATGCTTTCTTAGCAATCAGGTAAAAAATCACCACCAAATCACCAAAAATATTTAGAAAGAAAATCATTCATAAAACCTGGTACTTGTTGCAGAAAATTTTGTTTGCCAGAGTTTTTATGACAAATTTTTTATCCATTAGACCCCTGATGACAAGATCACACGTAGTAAGAAATTGGGTATCTTAATAAAATTCTCTTCAGCTGGCATAACAATCAGTCTCTATTCATTGCATATCCTCCAATTTCAGCATTTAAAACACTAGTTGAAATAATTAAACTTAATTCAGGATTGGTTCAAATAACTGAAATTGCAATTAATATCGAACTGATTGAAATAATAGATATTTTTATGGGATTTGTTGAAATAATTGAAACTGATATGGGATTGGTTTAAATAATTGAAACTGACATATTATCTGTTGATGTAATTGAAATCAAAATAGGATTGGGTGAAATAATTGAAATGGGATTGGTTGAAGTAAATGAAATTGAAATAGAATTGGGTAAAATAATTGAAATTGGCATGAGATCAAAGTAATTGAAATTGAAATAGGACTGGCTGAAATAATTGAAATGGGATTGGTTGAAGTAATTGGAACCGAAATAGAATTGGGTGAAATAACTGAAATTGGCATGAGATCAAAGTAATTGAAATTGAAATAGGACTGGCTGAAATGATTGAAATTGACATGGGATGTTTGAAAATTAGGAAATGATACAGGATTGGCTGAAATAATTGAAATGATATGGGTTTGGTCAAAACATATGAAATTGGCATAAAAATGGTTGAAATTGTTGAAATGATATTGGCTTTGTCAAAACATTTGAAAGTGATATAAAATTGGTTGAAATGATTGAAATTGATATGGAATTGGTTGATAGTAGTGACATTTAGATGGAATTGGAATCACTCACCTTAATTTCCCTGAGCACATGATAACTCTCCTCTCTAGGAGTAATGAAGCAAAGATCTGTACTATCCTGTTCACACTCAAACAGTTAAACAACGTATCAAAGTCAACCTGTTTTACAAATGAGAAAAACAAATTAAAATATAATGGATTAATTTCATTTGTGTTGAGAAAATTTTATGATCTTATATGTTACAATCCCAAGTTTGATTGTTTAAAATGTAAATTAAATGTTCTCTATTGTTTCAAACATCTACAAATATAATTATAAAATGGTTATATTTCTAAAAAGTAGAATAATAACATCTAAAACAAACATATTGAAAGTACAGTATAGAAAAAGAATGACAGTTAATCTTATCTGACAGCTTAGCAGCTGGTCCGACAATTTGATTTATATAACTTATAGCACAAGACTATATCAATACCCTGTTTAACCTGACACAGCCTTGGCCATAAAATGTTGTTTTGGGAAGGAGAAACATCAATTTAACAGAATGGTTGGTGAAAGTTTGAAAGAAATGGAACAAGCAATAAGAAAGTTATAGCTGCTTTAAAATTGAGATCAATGAAGATTTCAAATTGGCAAAAAAAAAATAATAATGTACATTTATATAGCGCTTATTGCAATAGTTTCTAAGCGCTTAACATTTATATCTTAACGTAATACATGTAAATAATGACAAGGGACAAGGACAACCTTCCCATAGGCCATGTACTTAATTATCAGGGATTTGTTGTCTTCTCCTAATTCCCCAGGGGCAGTATTGTTAATCTCAATATAATAACATATTATTTTATGACCTCATCAAAGAAAAGTATATTTTGATATAAGACTTTTGGGAAAAATTGCATTTTAGCCCTTTTATGTATTGGAATACATGGAATAGTAGTCCTTGCCTTACATCACTATGACATCACATTAGTGGCCAATTTGAAGTTTCCATGGGTTTACCAATATTTACAACTTTAAAAATTTATGTTTTCACTGTTTGTCTGATATTGTTCAAACTTTCATGGATCAACTTGCATGATTTTTTTATTTTTCGTATAAAATGGGTTTTTATTTGGGTTGAATTCCCCTTTAACTTACGTGTTCCAATCTTTGATCTTGAGGTCTCTGTAGTATGAGAGGTTTGGGATCTAGTTGACTGGTATGGTGCTTCTTCCAGTTGTTATTATTGGGCGGAGTTGATACCTTTACGTGACTTCCCTAGATACAGGAAATAAACAAAAGAAATAATCAAGTTCATAAAGGGTGTGTTCAATGTCAATTTTCAAATCTAAACAACATCATGATTGAAAACTCAATCAGAAATTATTGAACACAAACACGATCAGTGGTGCACTTTTCAGTGTCAAAAATATAAAGTCGTTTATATGATGACCGTCTTTAAATTTCCTGCTTTCGTTAGCACAGCTTTAGTGCAGTTTGACATGACTCAGTATATAAATTGTGGTGGGTATGTGCTGCAGAGAGGACCCCTATTTTTACACCCAAATTTCTGTTCCAAGGCGTAACATATTCATCTACCGGTAATTGAGAAAGAGAATAGATGAAAGCCGTTGCAAACCATTTTCTTCTTACCAAGAAAAAAGAAGAAAGAAATCCATTCCAAAGCTTCGCATATTTTTCGTTACGCCGTTCTGGCCACATCCTGGGAAAGAGACCCAGTAAATCCCCATTCACTGGAATGTTAACCCATTGGGGACTACATAATTTTGCTGTAACACATGCTTTCCATAAACTCTAGCCTGTACATATGCAGGCTCAATTTTCAATGGATTAAAGCACATCCAACGTAGCAGATTTAAGCATTAGGTTATGAAAAGTAACCCCTGAAAATAATAATAAAACAAATCCCTACTTCTTCAGTATCTTTTCTCGTTTTGTCATTCATAATAGGTGCTTCCTAAAGCCAGGGGTAATAATAATAGCAGGGAGCCTGCTGGGAGAACAGTTTTCAGAACTGAAGTGCCTTCCCTGGGTAAATATACCTATATTATTATTATTAATTATGGATACAATCGTTGCATTTAGAAAAAAAGTCAGGTTGTGATTTAGAGAGTATGATTAATACCAGGGCACGTAGGTCAAACCTATCAAGATCTTGACAGCCAGGGCAGTTAGTCCTTCTGAACTTGCAGCCAATAGAAATGGCATTTTCCGAGGAACCTCACTGATGGTACAGTATCTCCTGTCAGAAATAAGCCTCTGCTAGTCTTGAATCAAGTCAATCGTTCTGATCCACCTTCTTTGTCCCCGCCCCCTTTACATATATATCCTATTTAGCCTCTACTTTTCAGATGCCATGCACCTAGTTCATTTATACCGTGTTTACACATTGACTCGGCTCGCGTGTTGAATCCGCGAGCCGGGTTGAACACTGCGAAGAAGGGATCAGAGATCGCGTTCATACGTACATATAAAAAGGCGAGTTCAACACGGCTCGCGGATCTCGAACGGAAGAAGAATTATGACGTCGCAAATTAAACGCGGGAAATTCACCGCCGGAATCGAATCTTGTCCGTGCGAACAACAACAATGCCAAAAGTGAAAGCGCGCGCAGTGACCTAGGTCAAGAGAGTTCGACATGGCTTTCTGTTTACACACGAAAAAATTGCCGAGTCTGACTCGGGTCGCGGGTTGAAACCTTCGATTTTGTAGGATCGATAAAGCCGTGTTCGACACGGCTCGCGGATCACTCTGATCACGTTCACAAAACATGAAATTGCCGTGTTGAGCACGGCTCTCGTGTTCAACCCCCGAGCCATGTCAATGTGTAAACAGGGTATTAGTAACATGTGACATAACATGTGCTAGACCAAGTGACCTCGATTACATCATCCATAAACAACTTCAGAAGTCTTTGCTACCAATCTATGATCAATTTCTCTGCCCCCTACAAGCCCCCTTCCCCTGTACTCACGATCGCGATACCCTGAGCAGATTTTCATTGACCCTGAACTTTCTGCTGGCACCGTGAATCCTGACATACTATGCGCTACACTGAACAATCTTGCCAACACCACCTACTGTATTCTTTCAATGTCATCCCTATCTTGCTGTTCTCGACTCGCCGTAGAGCAAATGTGACAGAGGTATAAGGAATAGGCATTTTACCAAATACACAATGGATCAAATTGGATCATCTACATGACATCACATATGCAATACTGAGAAGCCTTGGTGATATCATCCACTTTCACTTTCAGTCTCCATGCATCTACTTGACCTTCGATTCATTCCCCCTCCTACCCTACCCCCTCTCACTTCCCTCATCTGACATTCCGTTATCCCTGACAGATTTCCTGTCGAACCTCAACTCGTCTGATGCCACTTTGTGTCACAACATGTGCAAATGATGAGTGAGAGCGCCTTGCTCATGTAACAGGCTGTCGCTTTTCAGAACACTTGCCTCAAAGCTAAAAGTCCGTGATTCACAAAGATTTTAGAACCAGTAGGGGGTTACAAATCCGCAAACAAAGAATGATTTCTGTCCTTTCCTAAAAACATGCACTGTTATCGTGAACAGTTATTAACTCGTGCATTAGGCTAGATTGTAATGAGTTTACTTCACTACATGTGTTATAGCGGTTCTGACTCTTGCCTTGTAATCAGAGGGACGTGTTTTGAATCCCACCATGGCCCAGCATCATTTGGCAAGGTGTCTATCCACACTTAGCCACTCTCCACCCAGGTGTTAGAAGGGATATGAAAGCCATTGTAGCTTGTCCAGGATTGCATGTACCTCAATGGCGACTAGCTGGAACACTCCCCAGGGAGTGGAGTATGACCATACATTGAGTGCAAGAATGATAGATTGAATTAGATGAATGGGGTAATTATAAATCTGCAGGTGCATACATGTAGATGCATCCTTTTAGCATGATGCAACCAATGCGGTGATGTCTTTTATACCGCACCTAACTTGGAATTGAAACTTGGAAGTCACACTTAAATCTTTGTGAAACACCCCCCGGGAGTGTGTTTCACGAAACCAACGTTCATCAGATGCAAGGATTTCAGAAGCTTATAACAATAGCCAAATAGTCTGTGAAATTGTTTGTGTTCACTCACCGGTCTTGGGAAAGGGCAGTCTTGTGAGAGCTTGAGCAAGTTGTCAACGGCTGCCATGGAATGTTTCCTCCTGATCTCGATCTCATCAAGGAGCTGGTTGTAGATGGGATAGCATCCGATGGGGCTCATCACGCACACCACCTCCGGTAACCTGGGACCCTTACCTGGAGGCTGGAGGATGGAAGAAAAATCAAATGGTCAGTCAGGGATAAAACTCCAATTGGTGATATCAGTCTGGACGAGGAGACAAACCTCTGTTATGCGCCCTTCCCAAAACACACAAAACTATATCGTGGGGGGATGATGTGGATGATGGTGGTGGTGATGATGTTGATGATGGTGATGATGAAGATGGTGATGTTGATGATGGTGATGGTAATGGTAATGGTGAGGAGGCGGAGGATGATGTTGATGATGATGATGGTGATGGTGGTGGTGATGATGATGGTGATGATCATGATTATGATGATGGTTATGATGATGGTGGTGGTGATAGTAATGAGGAGGGGGAAGGAGCACAATGAGAGGAAGTTGAGGAAACTAAGGAATATTACAAAAATATAGATGCTAGAAAGTGATGAACAGTTAGTGTTTAATCCAACAATCTGAACACAAAATGAACAAATTACAACACAAAGTCAGCCCTTAAATCTTGACATACAAGGATAATACACCAATGATAGAATATTCCATTTTTTAAATCAACTAGACAGATAAACTTGAACAGGAAAGATAACAATCTCAAAATATCAACAGCGGATCCCAAACAATAAAAATATGAGAATGCAAAAATGATTTCCTTAAACCGGCACCTGTCAATATTAAATCCAAATCATTATTCAATCCATGTAAGCAACATTTTTCTAGATTTGTCAGCAAGCTGTTATTTCCTGGTAAACTAGTCTAATGCACAATAAAAATGACACTTCAGCGGAATTCAACAAGATCAGGAATAAGAGCATTGTCGATACGAATCTCTCCGTCTGCGACTGGATCACGTTCCCTTCACCAAATTGACTCCTTTGTTACTCCGATTAATCTTCACCTGTTTTCTAACAGACTTATTCCACATATTGTAAAATTAGCCGAGAACCAAATAGGCGGTATTTCTTTCAGAGTTTAATCAATTAGGTAGCTTTTAAAGAATTTTGTGTAGGCGGGTACGAGTATTTTTGTGCTTACATAAAATTTGTCTTCCCTTGGGGAATATTCTGCCTAAAAATGGGGGAAAAATATGGATATAACTAAAAAATTTATGGATATAACTAAATATTCATGGATATAACTTCAGAACACTGGCGGTGTTTAATATACCTAGGTATTAAAGTCAGAATGATATCACTGCATGTCTTGACATCAATTCATAAGGGTCTGCAAATGGTCTTAATTGATCAAAAATATTTTCTTGCAACACCCCCTAAGGCTGATTGATCAAACTTAAAAATGAGCTCCTTGCTCAAATAATACATGTGAAGCTTGAAAATGCTGCAGGGCCCAAATCATACAAGTTATGATTATACTCAACTGCATCATTCATATTTAGAATGAAACTCTGACTCATCTACAAACCTTGTAGTAGCAACATATTTCTAGTACATTTTATCAAATAAATTGGGTGATTTCAAGTTCAGTGTTAAACTGTTGGTGTTGGTGTTAGGTCAATTTTTCTACGATTATAACACCAAACAGAACATGAAGATGGTCCCCAAAAGTCACTCACTAGTTGTTGAGATGTCAATAATGTGATCTGGATTAGTTTTACAAAATCTGAATAAGTTTTTAAGCAAGGGGAAGCAATACAAATCTCAAGGCCAACACCGGACTTTAATTCACCCATTGAAGATTTCAAAGGCATTAAGATGGTTGAGATTATACAGACATAGGGTGCCTAGTCACCACCAAGTAGTCAATGGGACTCCTATTTCTCAGCACATTTCCTTTTTAAAATGTGATAGGGTATGAGTTGTGGTCTGTTTCATACAGAATCTTAACAAATGTTTGGTGAGATTTAACACCATCTGTACCAAGACTGATTTCTAAAACTGATAATTTCCACACAATTTCTTACTGGAATTTTCAATTTCTATCAAAAAGTTGATAATCTATGCTTATGTTTTTTATTATTGCAACATTTCATATTCATACATTTTTAGGTTAAAATAAAATCTATATTTCTGATGTTTCATATTGCATTTATCCTACCATGATACTAGCATTACAGATTTGTACTTTTGATTTGATTATCTCATTGTCAAGCGACACATTACTTTCATATAATATCAAAACACATCTACACATATTGGCCAAAATATTTTTTTCTACGTGAGCCTCTAGAGCACCAACATTTCCATGCCCAGCCACAGAAAAGGAGTCTTGGTTCACCAGAATTAGGTTTTCTTCTGTAAACATTTCCTTGCTTCAACCAATCATCTGGAAACCTCAAATAATTGTTTAATTGATTTTGATGGTAAAGCAGCGATACAGGATATGCACGGTTGCTTATCAACGTATGAAGTACTGTTACAAAGCTACCCACAACTCGGACGAGAAAATCATAACTGAGAATTTTTTTTATGATGTCATTAGCTATATCTGTATACATGCTGATAGATGTATTTCTTCATTGTAGATTATAAGATTTATTTTAATTTTATTACTCTCTTTTTTTCATTATTAGTGCTGCTGCTACTGCTATTGTAACTACTACTACTACTACTACTACTACTACTACTACTTCAATTTTTTTTAGCTATAACAATATTACCATTATAAACTTTTGAGAACATTCCATTCTCTTGTATAAATCCCCATATAAAATGATTCTTATTACAATTCAAAATGGTTTATATTTATCAAGTTAACAAACAGTAGTGGTCAGAGTTGGTCAGTGAGGGCCTCTGAATGTAATTACATTGAATGAACATAATCATTGGATCATACATGTGCTATTTGTATTACCAAGCCTGAAGCCCTGAGTTGTACCCCAACTTGGTTAACAGCTGTAGAGGATGTACAGCAGGACTGGGAAATCATAAATAGTGGCATTCTAATAGTCACACACTGCATTAATATAGAGGCTTTGTGATGTCAATGTTAACAAACTGGAACATGTTACGATTTTGTGAAAATTTAAAAGCAGTTATTTCACAATAGTCTGTCAGACCAAAGAACGGGCTTAGTTATCTCAAATGGTATATTCTTAGAATGAGAAAGCACAAAGAATGTGGGCTAGTTCCCCATTAACATTCACATTTAATAATTTTCACGCCAACTCTTATGACTTCTGTAGACTGACCATTAATCTAATACATTGTGATCAGGGAGCGATCCAAACTGAATCAAAAGTCCAAATCGAATACGATTGGAATCTGAATTAATTAGCCTGAAAACTTCAATCCAACTTTTGATTATTCCCTGATTGCCATCTAACTGCAACCTAAGGAATTTAGAGAGAATTATTGAGCAGGAAGGTGATGGACCTACCAGTATTCTTCTGTTGTAACCGTAGAGTCTTGATCCATCTGAGCTTGTGAGTACGAAGCAGAAGCTCTCGCTGTTGTACTGTTCAACTGGGGCCCACTTGAAGGCGTCAGGGAAGCAGAACTCTGGGATCGCTCGCAGTTTGTCTGTTTGACTATCACTCACCTGAAAAATAGAAAGAAAATAGAATGTTTACTACAAATAAAAACCATGAGAAGGCCCAGGGTAAGACTTTGTCAAGGTCTGAAATCTGAATTAACATCTGTTTGAACGGTTCCATGAAAACTGCTCCGGCGACAATTGCTCTGACTATAAATTCTACATACAAATTAAATGACAAACTTTAACCCTGGATTTCACATCATACCCTATCCTTAACCTAACCCTAACATAAAACCCTATTGCAACCCTAACCCTTAACCTATATCTTAGACATAATAAAGCCCAGAGCAATTGTCACTGTAGCAAATGTCGTGCCACCATTTTGAAATATTGTGAATTAACAGAACTAGAAACATTCTTTAAAAATTGCGTAATTTTCATATCTTATACTAGAAAATCACCGCGTTATATAAGACTTAGCAATGATTATGGAACTGATTCATACCGTAAGTGTTGTTTGCATTGTGAGTGATCAGTTTATCAGCTCCATGATCAATACCTAAACTATTATGCTATGGGGTCTTGACTACCATTTAATGAAGTTTGATATCACTGATATCGATATAGAAACAGAGCTTCTCAGCACTCAAAACCAAGAATTTAACTCAAAATGTCATTGATCAGAAGCTTCAAGCAACAATCATCCAAAGAGTGAAAGTCGATCATTTCATTTGCAACATTGTCAGCCTTGTCTGTGAAACTAATGGGGCATTGCAAGGAACTTGCAATCAACTGTAAGTTAGATGTTGTTTGAAGGTTTGCACGGTGGCACGTACAATGGCTGATGTGGTTTACGGTACACAATGTGGAGTATCATAGAAACAGTGGATTAGAAGAAGAAAAAGAAATGGATAGGCGAGAAAGTGGAAATTTGAGAGTTGAGTATTCTTTCTTGAATGTAGTCCTGAAAAGGACTGTAAACCAGAAGAGATTGATGAGTTGAAACAGCTTGAGTAGTAGGATGGATGAGGAGATGCTGGTTGAGTCTGCGAGTAGAGATGATGAGCAGAAGCAGTAGAGAGACTTGATGTTTCGGGCAGAATGAGTGTCCGTCTTAAGATATATATATTTCCTATATAAATATTTTCTTCCAACAGGAACACTTACCTCATGAGGGAACCTCTTCATTTCGTAGGGCTCATATCTTCTTGTCTCCGGGTTGATCTTCAGCGAGACGATGACAGCATATTCGTAGAGTTTGGAGTACTGCAAGGCCCATCGAGGCTGCATCGTACAGTAGACTGAGGAACGTAATCTCATGGCGCGGACATAGGTCAAGCGCTTCTTGAGAACTGCAAGGTGAAGAGATAACATAAAAAAGGAATCATTATTTTAAGATTAACATGGAAATGGCCAGAATAGATGCCAGAATTGTGAGTGACAGTGGAATCTATGTACCTTTCTGCCTGTCTGCTGTCTACCTGTCAAGTGCCTAATAACATCTACTTCTCTATCTATGAGTCCAATAGTTTGATAGACCGGGTTGCACCAGATGACCCAACAACCAATATTGCCAGTTCTCTCACTCCTCTGCTAACTTCTGTTTCACCGTGACAAAACTTTGTCCACTCTCATTGTTCTGTCTCTCCTCTATTGAATTTTTAATGTGATCACAAAATCAATCTCCATGCATGACTGAGCGAGTTTTTCATAAAGCATCTTGTGATTTTCACTTCCCTGACTTGTTTCTTCTGAACAAATCAGACGCAAGGATTTCAGTAGCTTATAGCAGTTGTCGATGAAAATAAATATTTGTGTCATCAATTTAGCCCCTTATGCCAATTCAATAATATCTTATCTCTTACTATATGCTATGAAAATGCAACAGTCAAGAAAATCACAATCTGTATGAACTTTCAAGACTATTTCACCATCACCCCTCCTCAAGCCTATCAGGTCCAAGTGACGCCATTATGAATAATTCTGGATCAGGTTAAGTGAAAACAAATGCAGGACTCTCTGAGACGTCAGAGCAAGACTCTTCACTTACAGGCAAAAGGAAAACAAGCCATCAGGAATGTGTATTGATCACTGACTCATGGAAGTATCAAACAAAAGAATAAAATACCTGTTCGGCAAGGGGACAAACTGGGAAAAGTTTTGAGGATTCCCCCTAAAGCATATTACTTCTTCTGGAAGGGGGGAAATATTGGGAAAAGTTTGAGGAATCCCCCTTCCTCAACTGAACAATGCACCCACTCAACATGACTAGAGACAGAGAACAAAGACATAATTACAATCCTCAAATATTACATCAACAGCAAATACAGAAACTATTTGAATGTGAAGAGTCTTTCTATCACTAACCTTGGATTCACAAAATACATCTAAAAGTATGTGTAATAACAACAATCTGGGCATTTTTTGCTCTGGATTTAGAAATTATTTCACTGAATGCTTTTTTTCACTTGCAATCATCTAATTTCTACAGAGACAAAACAATAGGGTTTATGAAAACAACTCTGAAAGACAAAACTGAAATCATGCTTGTGGTGAAGATGCAAATGCTAATTTTGTGAAGGCACTTACTTTTGGTACCTGATCTTAAAAATTACTAACACATCCACAGCAAGGGGATAATATTTGCAGGAAAACAGATAAGAAAGCTTGTAAGTCAATTTACCCCCCCCCCCCCTTCATTCAGTAGACCATATTCTCTATTAGTAGTAGTACATCATGTCTTTATTAAAGATCAAGCATAACAAATACCAGGCCCGGCAACCTATCAGGTTGGCCGGCAGGTTAAACTACATTATTACATGATACATAAATCAGAGTACATTATACATTACAATCATAATACATTATTATATTACTGTTTGATACAGTAATATAGCCATAATAACATTAAATATCTAAAATACATTACAAATAAATTCAAACAACGATGAATGCATTCAAATGGTACACAGTAAGATAGAGAAAGACAGTGAGAGATAGGGAAAAAGAAGTGAGAAAGGGGAAGAGTGAGAGAAAGAAACAAAAAAGCATTAGATAGATAGGATCGAGGAAGAGAGAGAGGTATAATTGAAATCATTTTATAGTTTAGTCCAACAATACCTACATCATCTACATCATGCACAAAGAAGTTAAACACCCTACATGTACACAACTCTACTGAGAAAATACATAAAGATAGATTTGACAAAGAAACTCTCGAACTACTCATATCCATAGAGAAAGAGAAGCCACAGAACTGAACAGGAAAACTCCATTCTCATGTATGATATTTTGATATGGAAATACACAAGGGACTATGTCTTGTTTACTGACTCATAGCTCCTAACAGTTCAGTATGAGTCCCTGTCTTATGGAGAGACCTGTGTGGAGGAATGCTGGATTAAATCTCACTTAAAAGATCGTTTTATGTCACTATATCTGGCATAATTCCCGTACACATGATTTCCTACAGGTTGCATATTGTCTCTAAATTGGAAGCAATCCAGGACGGAAGTTTTTTTCGAGTCTGGGATATTTTATAAGTCTTAGACTCTTTCCTGTGAGAAATTGGAATTTTAGTTCCTCTTTTCTTCTTCAAATTGAATAAAAGCATTGTTGCAGCTATCCCAGTATTAAATCAAAATCAAATATCTTTTGAGTGGCATTTGAATGTTGATATTATCTCAAAAAATTAGTAGGGTTGAATATAAGATTAGCATTAACTCTAAAGCATTGTAGATTGGATATTTAATTTCATTTTTTGCTCATATATGGCTTATTGGAATTATTTCCACATGTATGAAATTTAGAGCCAAACAACATTCTGCAGGCATGATTAAAATCATATGATCAATTCAACTTAATTTGTGAGTTTCTATACTGTCTTTATAAAGCTTCAAATATTAATTTTGACAGTGTGTTTGGCAATTCAAGTACTGTAGCCATGGGGATCCACAAGTGAATAAATATCATCATAAAATTAAATATTGAAACAAAACATACTTTTTTCATAGCCTTCTTTACATTAAAGGAAATATTCATGTTAGTCTTCTTCACCGTGTACTTCTTTAATTGTTTGATACATGTAGGTGTTACTATCCATCTTTTGCATTCTCATTGGTTTTTATTTTTTAAAACTTCTATTGCTAATATAAAATTGTGGTGTGATTTGCCTCTCTACAAGTCTCTGTTTTTTTACACTTGTTCTACATGTATATTGTTTGTAATATAGAAGTGAACCCTGACTTTCAGCTTTGTTGAAAGGGCTACCCATCCTCTGACAGAAAATGATTAAATAAACATCTAAATAAAACAATGAAATGCAAGCCTTGACGGTGACGATTATTTCTCAGAATAAGTTTAAACATCTGCATTTAAAAGTCGCTTTTGATTGACCCAGTATAATTTCTAATTTCTAATTATATCCCAAGAACATAACAATGGCAGATGACCTTCCTAAGATGGAACTGACATGGTTGATATGAACAAAATCTCTTCAAAAGTTCCTTTGAACATGTTACTTGTACAATAAAGCATACATTTCTTCTTAGAAATCTTGATCTAGTCAATTCAAGCACTGCTCAATATTCATCATGTACTGTACATGCACCAGACTACAATATTCTCATACAAATTTGAATTCAATTCAATAAGTATTTGTCTTTCACTCATAAAGAGCAACCAAAAAACATATAAACAAATACAACATACATGAAAACACAATAAAATTTGTAGTGGACATGAGGGCAGTGGCAAGATAGGATGAAGTGACTTATAAACGCCAACCCAAGATACTGAAAATAGTAAAAATTGAAATAAGATAATATTCAAATTATGTCAATAAAAATGACCATAGTCACAATAACCGTTGATCATAGTAATAATAAACAAAAATGTTCTTTAATACCATACCTCTTTAAAAAGCATATTCCACTTTATGATCCATTTTAAAAAATGACACAAAAATCCTCCAGTCTACAAATATCAAAGAAATTTATCAGAATATCAAAGGGAGAGAGTCCTGAAGAAAATGATTTCAATTGTATACAATCAGGGTACAGTCCAAACTCCAACGGTACAATCGCAAGAAATATTTCTCCATGGGCAAACAGTCATCATTATCAGTGAGAATGAAAATCCTAATCACCTCAACTAAATCAACTCACGGTCCAATCTATAAATAAAGAAATCGTCACAGACAAACACATCCTCAGCCAAGTCTTGGAAAGTACAGAAGGCTATTATAACGAAGGCAATTAAGAGGCTGACCGCGTTGACCGAAGAAGGTGGACCTATTTACGTTAATGAAGAGGAGGAAGCACGCACTTCACTTGCACTTTAATCGGTTTGGCCTGAGAGAAGGAAGAAGACTATGCAATCAGGACACACGTAGGCTTGTGCTAGGCCTTAGTCACACAGAGAAGACATTACTCCAGAACGACCAAGGCAACTGCATTATTTCCAATGGCACACCACCAGTCAGATCTGTTGGTGTAACTAGAGCAATAGCACGTAAACATCAGCCACTGAGTTGGTCAAAACACACTTAACCTGTTGGTTACTGATTTCTGCAATTCCCATAGGCTTTGTACAGGGACAGACTGGTTCCACGGGGAAGAGGTTAAGTTGTCGGAAATGAATGTTCAGCCTACTAAGAGCTTAATGTAATTGTGCATTTTGTGGCTACCCAATCATTAACAGTACAAACAACCTGTAATTTGGGCTAGACTTCTCTCCAGACCCAACTATTGGTGAAAGTGTTGATAATCTGGTCTGTGCCTGATGACTAGACTAGGTATGTTTCACTCCAAGAAGAAAATGCTATGATGCAGTTTGAGGAACTGTTCAGTAAGAATATCGCTTTTATTAACAAATTGAAGAAAAAAACAAGGAAGTACAGGAAAATAACAAAAATGAAAATAAGCTATATGTATACAGATAGGCCTACAACAATTTTTGATACTATTTTCTCTATTAATACAAACAATTTGTTACACTTTAGTCTTTAAATTGGCACTATTGCTTGACAGGCTAGACCCTTACAATTTAAAGACATTGATATTCTTCTCACTTTAAATATAGATTTGATATTAATTCATCAAGTCTTTCTGATGGATATGATAGCCTTTAAACAGAGCAATTTCCCCTTGGTAATTGGCATACACTAATGGTAATTAGCACTAGCACATGCTAATCTGTGCAATTCACATTTGAATGTCAGGCCCTAAGACCATTAAAGGAAAACACCTGTGATGGAAAAGTCAAATATAGCCAGTTTTAATTCAGTTTTCAAATTCTCTTAATGGAGTTTAGGAAAACTATTACTGATCTGTCAAGGATTGTTATATTTTTTGTCTGTGGTCCCATAAATAAATAGTTGTGTGCAATGCAAGTGACCTGATGAAGTACAAAGATCACTTTTTAAATCATCACGGTGATCCAAAAATCTTAACACACACCCATTAGGTCTATTCTAATCCTTACATCTCACTTTGGCCCACTTTTCTTCACAATTCAATCTTATGAGTTATTCATTTATTTATTATTTATTTGGCACTTCAAACACATTCAAGATTACAATAGTGATATCAATCATTACATAAAATAACATAAAATATTATACAGATACGTGCAATATTTGATAGAAGTTTGCCCAGTGCATCAGTTGGTGGCCAGGGAAGAGGATCTGAGCAAACTTAATCAAAGTTAACAAAGTAATAATTATTTTTGACTTAAGAGACTGCAGTTGTCACAATTGTATCACAGTGAATTGTACAGAACAGAAGATTGTCTCATGAAGCATATTCTCCGTGTTTTTTACTGATAGATTTGCTCAGAGCTAATCAGATCCAAGTATTTCAGTAGCTTATAACAATAGTCAGTGAGAATAACTGACAACCAAACATGAAATCCTCCCTAGATCATGTAGATCTAGAATTTAACAAAGGAATGCCAGAGGCCTGTATCACAAAGTTTTACATTTCTTGAAACTTTGTCATTATAGTAAGTAACCATGGAAACCTTGTTTGTGATTGGCTGATGAGCCCTGTTACCATGGTAATTAATACCAGGTTGGAAAAGTTCTAAGTCATTTGTGAAATGACCATCTGAATACAGGAGAAAGAGGGCAGAGCACTTCAGGCCGGGATCTGATAAACGGATGAGGAACAAGTCACTTCCAGTCAGGACTAAACTCAGATTTGACCCCCACTCTTAAAGTGGGTCGAGAATCCATGCTGAACTATGCAATCAGTTCCCTCTAAAGTTTGCGAACAGGTGAACCCCCCCCCTCCCTCCCCCAAAAGGTGACCTAATATTTGGTCCTGTAACTTTAACCCTGTCTCAGTTTCTCTGAGGACATGGTGCCACAAGTTGGGGACTATAATATGGACTATGGAAATGCTATTTTTTTTTTCCCTAAATAACTGACTGATTTTCTGCAGGACTTAGTGGCAATAGTTGCAGGAGAGATCATGAATTATCATTGTTGGGGTAGATGTTATGGTATCTTAAAAGAAAAAAATGTACTTACAAATCTCCAGTGTTTCCAAGTCTACTGCCTACAAATCCAACCAAAGATTTTCAACAAAATTCAAAAGTAGATAAAAGTTCGACTCCTTTCTGCTCTGGGAATCGTCAAGCCTCTGAAATACCTCTTTCTGGAGGAGTCTGGTCTTGCAACTCTTCCATGTGCATCATAGTCTCAAGTGCATTCCTTAGTCATACATCAAGACATGTTCATAAAGGGTATTTTCAAGTACCAATACTATTTTAATCAATATGATCGTTCATATTGTAATAACACTTCCTTTATGTCATGTGAACTTCATAATGATGTAAGTGAAACAAGAACTAATGATCTTATAGAAAGTAAAATGAAGCAAACAGGCTATGAAGGATGAGAGATTTTATTTCGTAATAGGAGATGCACCCTTTTTAGTCAAGAGCAGGCAGAAAAGTGCACTTGAAGTACATGTTAAGCAATGTGGAGTATTGAAAATCCATTAAAGTCGACCCTTAAACCTGTTGATGATTAAATTCTACACATAACTTTCTTTTTTTTTCATTTTAAAACTAGGTGTTAAAATATGAAGCTGATATTACAACATTAAAAATAGTCTGTACAGTTTTAATCATATTGAGCAAATCTTAATGAGATTTATTAATTAATTAATTCACTCATTCCCTCACTCATCCATTTTATTCACTCGTGCATTCATTCATTCATTCAGTCAGTCATTCATTCAGTCAGTCAGTTATTCTATCATGATTTGTTCATTTGTTCATTCATTCATCCATTCATTCATTCACTCATGCATTTATTCCATCAAACAATCTTTCCATAATGCAGTCATTCAAACACTCTTTCCTTCCTTCCTTTATTCATTCATTCGTCCATTCATTCATTCATATCTTCTTTATAAAAAGCAGGGTAGTCCCATTGAAACCAAAGGCCCATTTTTTCAAGGGATCCTAGTCAAAAGTTTTTACTTGAAAGCTAGAGGGATTTAAGAACTGACATGGGGGCTCGGGCTATACCCACCCCCCCTTGCCAATAAATCTTCAAGAACAAAAGAGTCCCTGAAATTCTCATGAAATTCAATGTAAACTGTAATACAATGTACAGATTTTGTCTGGTGATCTGACAAAACTAGCCCCGGAAAACACAATTATGCATTTCCCTGGCTTGGTCTTGATATTAAATAGAACAGGCCTACAAAAATAGCATTGACACAAGTTTTTCTGTCCTTTTTCTTCTTTGACGGTAGCTAAAAGGCACTATAACATTGAGCATACTTTACTTTAGACCGATTCGTCACAATTTTTTTTTCAGACATGAACGTGTCGCATGGATATGACAGGAAATACAATGAGAGGCCAATTTCCCGCTGATCTTTAACATGAGAGATTGTAACATCAAAGGCATTTGGTTAACATTGGTATGACCAATATAGAATCTGCGCTGTAGGGTTTCCATTGTTACCCACATGTATCTGTGAAATTTTGTACAAAAAAAAGGAGTCCTGAAAATGTTGCACCTACAAATCATTATTCAGTGCTTCAAAAAAGTAAAAAGTGAAAAAGGACAAACACCCAGAAATACCATCCCAATTTGTGTACATTTCATGATTTTTTTTATTATTATCCGTCCGAAGAAATAAATGCTGCTTTTTCAGTCGCGTATGTCTTGAAATTATCAGCTTCAATATAATTTTTTCCTGGGTGTTTTTTTTATTCATATGAAAAATTTATGCAACAGGTATCAAAGTTCTGGATATTTTGTAGCAACATCTCTGTTATGTTAAACAGTAGAAAAAATTAACCAAGAATATTGAGGGGGTATTAAGCGGTATAATGCATTATACAGTTTAAACAAAAATGTGTTAATATAATGGGAAGTGCTTCCTTTTCTAAAACAAAATTACTATTCATAGTCTACTGAAGATAGAACTCCCAGAAATATGAAATAGTTAAGTTGCGATAAAATTCTATTGTCATAAAAATAGCCCCTATAGGGCTTTTATATTAATCACTTAATCAAATTGATTGGTTTTACTCAGGTGACCCTTGTGAAATCTTATTAATAACAAAGATAGATCAAACAATTACAATCGTTCTTACGATAAGACAGCAGCCCAGGGCTTACTGCCCAACTTTGGCAAAAGGAAGCAAGTGACGCATCAGTCATATTTGAGTTATTGTTGTTTCTGAAACGCCCTTCCTATGTTGCACGTTCAGGCAAAATTTGGTAAAGAAATTATTGTTCTATGGAAAGAAATTGGAGAAAATATGTTGTTAAATCGCATTGACACCTATGTACATGACGAACACACAATGCTCATTTACAACAAATGATACTTTTGTAACTTGCTTCCTTTTGCCAAAGTACAGCAACATAGCCCCCGCCCTCTTAACCCCTCGCCCCCTGAATCAAACAAAAAATTATCTCCATTTTAAAGTACCTAATGCACTTCAAACTTGAAACGTCACATTATTTAATTTCCTAAATCCCACTTAAAATACATTTATAGCACTCATATTTCCACACAGAACAATGAAAGTTGTTTTTATTACAAAGCTTCATCAACTACAAAGAGGCAATGTGAAAGGACTATTATCTTCAAGAGCACAATATGAAAGTGGTCATTGGTAATTAATCTCACGTTAATTTTCTAACACGACCACTTCCTCCACTTTCAATTGAATTAGTTAAACATTGTTTCTCTCCGTGTCCTTGTCTGTATGTATATATATATATAGTGCAGGACTATGCAGATATAACATGTATTACGTAATGTTAAGAACTTAGGTCCATCTCCACGCTGGTGTACACATTGTGAAGTGTGAGACACTGTGATTGCTTTGTGTAGGTGTTGCAATTATGTTAATAGCCAATTTCTAATAATAAAAATAGCAAATTTTTCCCAGAATGGCCCAAAGTGCGTTACAGCATATTATTACCACGGTCATTGGATACATTACAATCAAGCACGAAAAGTGCACAATTTCCATTCCCTGAGGAGCATTCCTTGCATTCGTCGCATTCACATAATGGCGCTGGCAAAATCAAACATACAATATCTTTCGCATCCTACCGGGTACCCATTTAGCACCTGGGTCGAGAGTGGCAAAGTGTGGATTAACGCCTTGCCAAAGGACGCTAGACCGCGGTGGGATTCGAACACACGACCCTCTGTTTACAAGGCGAGAGTCAGAACCACTACACCACGGCTCTTCCACTCATTCCCTTGTAATTCATAATTTATGTAGATAAAGAAAATACTTGTTTCCCGTTTTGAAAGAAGGAGGGGGCGGGGGTTAGTCAATGCAAGATTTTGAAAGGAGGGAGAGATGGATGCTTTGCAAGTTGTGATTCAGAAAGATAGAACGCACAGCTGTTTTGTGCCCCTAAATATAATTCAACTACACGCAATTGGACCTGACCCCTTATCCAGAGAATACAGAGTTCACTGTCAGAATCCCCTGGCCTCCGCCTGACTCTGGATGAAATCCATTGATTACTGGATTTTCCAAAGACTTTTTCTGCTGGAAAGATCAGTGTGACACACAGTGTGTTGACAATGCGCCCACAGTGTGTCATCACGGTGGACTATGTGAAAATGTGATTCAAACTGTTAAAATGCTCAAATCTAATAATGTGAAAATACTCTCACTTTGATGTCACTTCGACAGTGTGTGTGTCCATAGTGTCAAGATAATTTCACAGTGTGGACACCTGTACAGTATCAATATTCATGGTATGTTCACAACATTGAACTATGGTATGTGAAAATATTCACATTGTGGACCTGCAGTATGTGAAAATGTGATTCACACTGTTAACATGCTCAAATCTATTATGATGTGAAAATACTCTCACTTTGATGTCACTTCGAAAGTGTGTGTGTCCACAGTGTGAAGATAATTTCATAGAGTGAAGACCTGTATAGAGTGAATATTCATGGTATGTTCACATCGTTGAACTGTGGCAAGTGAAAATGTTCATATTGTGGACCTGCAGTATGTGAAAATGTGATTCACACTGTTAACATGCTCAAATTAATGATGTGAAAATAATCTCACTTTAAAGGGGAAGTTCACCCTGAAGAAAACTTTCTTGTAAAAATAGCAGAAAAAATAGAAAAAAAAAACCCGGTGAAGGTTTGAGGAAAATCCGTTAAAGAGTAAAAAAGTTATTAGAGTTCAAAGTTTTGGATTTGTGACGTCATAAACGAGCAGCTGCCCCATGTGTTATGTAATATAAAATGCATAAATTTCAAATTTTGTATGGTTCCTGATGACTTAATTTTGTTTTCTTTTCATGATCGGGTGAAACGATTTGTCCATTGATATACAAAAGTTACAGTGAAAACCATTTTCAATTTTCTGAGAAAATGACATTTCATTGATTTTTTACCATTCGCTATGTTAGAATGCTGCTCGCATATGACGTCACAAATCAAATAATTGAAATTCTAATAACTTTTTAATTATTTGATGAATTTTTCTCAAACCTTCGGCAATATTTTTCATTAATTTTTTGCTATTTTTACAATAAACTTTTTGTCATGGTGAACTTCCCCTTTAATGAAACTTCTACAGTGTGTGTGTCCAGACTGTGCATATAACTTTAAAACACTGTGGACACCTGTACAGTGTGAATGTTTGGGGTGTCTTCACATTGTGGACCAGCAGGATGTGAAAATGTGATTCACACTGTTAAAATGCTCAAATCTAATTAATTCAAGGTAATCTCACTTTGATGTCACTTCTACAGTGTGTGTCCACCTGTGAATATAATTTTAAAAGACGGTGGACACCTTGTAAAGTGTGGATGTTCATAGTGTGTTCACACTGTGGACCTGCAGTATGTGAAAATGTGATTCAAACTGTTAAATAGCTCATATCAATTATGTGATGTTACTCTAACTTTGATGTCACTTCTAAAGTGTGCATGTCCACAGCATGATAATTCCACACTGTGGATACCTCAATAGAGTGTTCACATCATGAACTTTTTGGAGGTGTCACGGTGTAGAGGTTAGGTCACTTTATCCTTAAACCAGGGGTCATGGGTTTAAATCCTACCTGGCCCTAATGTCCTTTGGCAAGTCACTTATCCACATTTGTCACTCTCCACCCAGCTGTTGAATGTATACCTGGTAGGATGTGAATGACGATGTGATTAGATTGGCACGTGTGCATCGATAAACGGTTCCCTAGCCAGGACACTCTCCAGGGAGTGGGGATAGTAAACTTTATTTGTGGAACAGCAACGGATCCTATGACGGGGTTATAATAATTACAATGTAAAGCACTTAATATAAACCCAACGTATGAAGGGCCATATAAATGTAACTATTATCATTATCATTATCAAGGTAAATGCTAGTTTTGGTAACGATATC
Organism: Lytechinus variegatus; assembly: GCF_018143015.1. Classification (NCBI taxonomy): domain Eukaryota; kingdom Metazoa; phylum Echinodermata; class Echinoidea; order Temnopleuroida; family Toxopneustidae; genus Lytechinus; species Lytechinus variegatus. The sequence goes on from NC_054748.1 coordinate 35,642,600, forward strand.
AAAATGAGTTCGTACAGAATCCAATGAAATGACCACCAAAGTGTCTGTTTGTATACATAAAACGCATGTGCAAAAGGATTCTGGAAGAAATTGTGTAATTGCTGAGAAATCAGCAAATGAGCACAGGATTCTGGTAGAGCGTCGGACCCGACGCTCTAAGCAACAATTATACATTGTCCTACGTGCTCTTATCTGTGTTGGGGACATTCAGTGTGAAGATTTTTCAGCGTAGATTTCCAGATTCACAAAGTTCAGATAATGTAACTTTACCAGATCTAGATCCTCGATGATATACTCACAATTAAGCCTTGTTTTACAGACTTTCTCATGAAATTAGTGTTTACGGCAACTACTGGAATTTCTCTTTAACTCAAGATGGGATTCACATTGTTATTTTAACAGTGTGAATATAATTTCACACTGTGGACACCTCCAGTCTACAATATGAGTGTTTACATTGTTTTTACCAAATGGACTATCAATGTTAAAAATGTGATTTACACTGTCATAATGTCCAAATTTAACAATGTGAACATTATCTCACTTTGTTATTGCCTCTACCATATGCATGTTCAGTGTGTTCACATTGTGGATCTATGTAAGAGTGTGATTAATACTGTTAAAATGCACAAATTCAAATAGTGTGAATACAATTTCACACTTTGCACATGTAGACAGTGTGAGTGCACACAGTGTGTTCACATAGTGGAACTATGTGAAAATGTGATACACACTATAAAAATGTCAAAATTTAACAGTGTGACATAAGTTCACACTGTGAACACACCCACAAGTGTGTTCACATAGTTGAACTATGTGGAGATTTGATCTACAATGCTAAAGTGTTCATATTATATTTTTTGCAATGTGAAGGCTGTGGACACCTCTACAATGTGTTTACAGTGTATTCACACAGTGGACTCTATGAATCTGAGATCAACTTCAAAAAAAGTAAAAATGATAGCACATTGTGTTCCTCACTGTGAACACACTGTGGAGTGTGAGACACTGCACTTGCCAACAGGACTGTGTGACTGGTTCCAGTAGGACAATGCATGCATATTTGTAAGTGTATAGAGACGATTTCACACTGTGTTCAACACTGTGAACACATTATGAACAATATATTAGACTGGTGGACCACTGTGGAGTGGAACAATGTCCTTACGGTAGAAATTCCACACACTAATCAAATGACTAACTTCAACACTATACGCTAGCCTAAAACTAACCCTCACCCAACAACCCTTACCCTTAACATAAATCTTTAGACAAATAGAGCCCGGAGCAATTGTCGCAGGAGCAAAAGTCGTGTCATTAGTTTTTATCAACAGGGATGCAGAGGGACTAACTGGTTCCAACAGGGCATAGATATATTACCTCTTCTTCATAATTATATAAGTTGATTAACAGAAACAAATATGTATTATGTAAGCTTGTATAGATGACACATATATTTCAATATCAACACTTATTTATAAATCAGTATGCTGCATATAATTAGAAGTAGCCTGACCAACAACCAAGTGAAAAGGCAAGATCGAGGGAGCTTGAACTTAGAACTGACTATTGGGTTAATATTAAGTGAGTAGTGATTCACATTGAAAGAAGTTGATATCAGTTCTATAACTGGTTTCAAAATGATCTAATTAACTTGAAAAAAAATCTCCATTAAAAAAAGTAATCAAATAAACTCAGAAATTGGATTTGACAATGTATTTATTTCCTTAATAAAAAAAATTAAGTGACTGCTATAAACAAACCTGGGACCCATTTCATAAAACTTGTTATAATAGCAAATTGAGAAAATAGTTTAAGGCTACTGAAATCCTCTAATCTGATTAGCTGATAGTAAATTCGTTCTAGAAACTGTGCATTTGTTATAATAACAATAACAATTCTTCATGAGATGGGGCCTACATATATATGACACTCATTTTGAAATGGGGATATCAGAGTAAAGTCCAAATTCTCTTCAAATAAATCTTGATTTGCACAAAATGTAACCCCCCCCAAAAAAAATTAAAGCAACAATAATAAAGACAGCAAAAACAAAACAAAAACGAAACAAAAGTGATTTTAAAACAGTGAGTTTTGTTAATATTCAATATCCTTCAATTTGTGTAGAAATGAATATGAATGCTTACCCTAAAAATACAGAAAAGGAAATATTAAAGAACTTTATTGCACACATCCAGGTTAGTCCAAATAGATCCTCAACTTTCCAACAAACATTCAAAAGATTTCCTTGCACGTCACGGACATGACATGATGATAGTATAGTGTAAATACAGAGAGGAGAGGAAGTTGGAATGTACAGAACAGATACTGCGTGAGTGTGACAAAATTAAACGGAGGGAACAGCACGTCCACTACGCATGCATGACTCGCAGGCGGTTCCAACTTGCTCTCGCTGGTACGTGGATCCCGGATATTCTATTCCCCACTCTTCGTTTGCCCCCATCCCGTCCTGGACCAGAATGTTGGCCCCTCTCATCCCCCAAAAATCTGTGAAGTGGTTTATGAAAATCCTGCTCATTCCTTTTTCCTTCAACCGCCCCCTCCTGGACTGAGCTAATGCCCTTCTACAACTGAACATCTTTTTTCTTGGTGGTTTACGTAAATCCTGTTTCCCCCTTTTTCTCTTACCGTACATACCCACCCCTCCCACACCTTTCTGTTAGCCCCTTCCCATCTGACTAAGGCTGTGTTTATGCTTCCATCTTTCAGGCCAGAATCAGCGTTTCCAAACGTGATTAGTGCAAAACACGGTTGCATCCATGCTTACTTTCATATAAACGCTGTTTCAAAACGCCGATCCTAAACTCACAAAAAGGTGCGTTTGTAAACGTCGTTTGACCAGAATCAGGCTTTCTGGGGAAGCATAAACACAACCGCGATCGTAAACGTGTTTAAATGACGTCATTTGGTACCTGCTTCCGGTGAGATGAAAATCCGCGGGCAAATACTGTCGTATTGCTCCATGTTATCTCTACGTAATAACAACAATGGGAAAAAAAACTTTCGAAAAAAGGCGCGCCCAATTTGACCTCGCTTTACGATGCGAAGCCAGTTGAGATCATGATTTGCTCTGAAAAGTTAAGCATAAACAGCACTCCCAGAACCACGTTTACTATCGGCGTTTTGAATCGACGTTTGAAATCGCTGATTCTGTCCTCGCAATGGAAGCATAAACACACCCCAACTCTTTCAAGTGGTTTATGAAAATTGTGTTTCCCCTCTCTCATTTTAACTAGGGTACCTTGGATCAAAACCGGGGCACAAGAAGTCCCGACATTCAAAATGTGAATCTCACACCAATATCGATTTGCTGAATTAAATCTCCATCCCTCTCTCCCTCCTTTTACAAAAGATTTCAAATAAAAAGATAAGTATATAATCAGATGAAATTATAAACAAAATTTCTATTTCAACACATCTCTGGATCATAATTTCATGAAAACTGTACAAGTAACAGAAAGAGGTTCAGTGACGTAAAACAACACTCAGGATGAGTACAGTTTGAATATGCCTTATCAGATGGCCTGGATTTCAAATGCAGCCCCTCGGTACAGGAAAAAAATAAGTGGAGTACGGGTGGGGTTCAGGGCAAGGTAAAATGGAGAGGGAGAGAGAGAAGTGAGGGGTTCGGGGGAAAATCAGTGAGAGAGCAAGGGAAAAGAGAAACATGTACAGACAAAGGCAGAGAAAAAGGCAGGCTTGCAGAGATTACAAAGAGTCGACACAGACACGCACAAGGGATGGAGAGAGGGGGTGAGAATGAAAGTGAGAAAGAGAGAGGGGGGGGGGGGTTGATTCAGAAACTGAAAGAGGGGAGGGGGAACTCTCTCCAAGAGATAACTAAATGAGGCAGGGTGGGGTACGATTAAAACTGAGAAAGAGAGAGAGAGATGGGAAGGGGGTGGGGAGATGATTCAGCAACTGAAAGAGGGGGAAGCGAAACTATCTCCAAGAGATTACTAAATGACACAAGGAGGGGGACGTGAATGCCTTCAAATCTGGTAAGGGATTTTGGTAAGTGACGGGGAAAGGGGGGGGTCTCCATATCTAGTACGAGAGCTCAGTAAATGACCAAAATTGGCATAGATCTATCAAAATCATGACTCACTGCAATGGCGAAGTTCACCTATACAGAGTTCACAAAAGTATTACAGGAATTTGCCTACTCACAAGACAAATTAGTGCAGTTTTTCACAGTTGAAATTCTCAGCAGAACAGGGGTATAGGCCTTGGTTTGTATTTAACCTTGTTTATGAATTTAGCGTGTTAACAAATATGAAAATGGCCTGTAGTTTCTTTTTAATTAGTTTAGTAGTTTAATTTGTAACAAACTTATGTAACCATTTCAATATGTTAGATTGGAAGAAAATGATTTGTGGGACTTAGACTGAATTTATTCACAACATCATTCAATACGTAAAGAAATAAACAAAGCAAAAAAAGACAGAAACATGTTTCTCACTGAAGCCATTAAAACGTGTTCACTAATTACGCAATATCACATAGACTGCAATCTTCCTGAGATGTAGAACAACTGAAAACTGATAAAAATAGATTATTTCTCTGATGCAATTCTTTACCATTGTCTGAAAGCAAAAGGAAATGAATAAATCAAAATTGTCATTTTTAAAGCATTTGCATTACACGCTAACAGATGTCAGAAATCATACTACTGTGAATGCAGCAACTGGGTATATGCTAGGCAAACCCCTAAAGGTAGATGACGGAACAACAGGATCACAGACAAGTACCAGTTCTTCCTGTTACTAAATAATCTGATCTTTTACCCATTTCTCATTTAAAAATAAGTGCAGGAGAATGCTTTACTTAACTACAAATAATGTTATAAACATGAAGTAAGTAAAACAGGTACTTGTACCAATATTCTCAATGAATAGAGATATGTTGAATAAAAATAGGGCAAATTATAGAGAAAATTAGAGAGAATGAGGAATGCCTATTAAAGTTGAATCAGACAATGATTTACCTTCCTATCATATAACAAAACTCATAGTGCATAATTTATCACCAATATAATGCAAATGCACATAACTCTAGTTGAAAATTAAAAGTCCTTTAAAAATCACTGTCACCCCCTATATACATGTATGAATATATATATTATCATCTCATCTAAATATCAACAAAAAATTGCAATTGTAGGCCTTTAATTTAGGATATGCCCCTTTTCCCTAAGACACATTTACATATTAAAGCATGAGAGGGCAAAACAAAAAAGCCCAAAGGAATCTCCAAGGGCTAATGAATGGGGGCATCAATGGTAGACATAAGGGTATCCTCAACCATAACCTTAAATCAACTTAATTATTGGTTGTAACTTGATTATTGGCTGTACTTGGATGGTATACAAGATGATCGGGAGAGTGTGAACGGGGATGTTATTTTGTAGGTATGAACAGGTGTCTACTCTGACTTCATCATTCTCCTGCATGCTTCCTCCCGTGGGGTTAGAACATGAGCAAGATTGCTGTAACATATCCCCCCTGGATGACAGACATACTAACATACACTTTACATACGCCCAACCATCACCTATATGTAGCTCTCTGTATATATCTCCTCTCTAAGACTCCTAAACTGACTACAAACTATAAATTATAAGGGAAGTCAAAGGATCCAGCCCAGGGGGAAGGGATGGAAGGTGTAGGTGCCCCCTACAAAATTTGAAAAAAAAAGAATGGTGCAGGCTCTGTTAATGCCTCTATTTGGGAGTGATGACCCCTTTTTTTGCTTGTGAAATTTTTCAACCCCTTACAAAAGTTCTAGATCTGTGGCTGACAACAGCGCTGCAGTGCTAATTTGCACCCCGTAAAAGTCAGACTCTGGATCTGTGCAAGATCCCCGCTCCCCCCCCCCAAAAAAAAGTTGATTTGAATGAAAATAGTAAAATAGTAAATTTATACCAGCATAACAAATGAAAATTTCATTAAAATTTAATGAAAACACAGAGACGAGCAAGTTATGCAGTGGAAATATTTTGCTTGAACAAGAACACAATTTCACAACATAGGCCCTACATGTGAAAATGTTGGAACTAATGACATTATACACAATTTTGTTCAAATAGTTTGTAGTGTGGTAGATACACTGTAGCGAGTGGCATAAGCAAAAGTACAACAAAGCAATCATGTTCACATTTTTTTATATTCCTAAATTGGCAACATAAATCCATCACGGACGTCAATCCCTAAATCTGCCCAAAAAAAATTGGGATCAACTTCGATAAGGGTGCTGCAATGATGTAGTCATACAGGTATAAACATAACAAATCATTCAAAAGGGGCTATGTATCGATGATTCACACTGACCTGTTTATCAAAACCATTAAAACACATGACCATGATGGTTCTACACAGGTGAAAAGGGTCCTCTTTACTCAAGGTTTACCCAAAGTTTATCACTTGTATTAAACTTTAGGGAATGGCCATGACCTTGTTATGGTTAGTTTGTTTTCTATTTCTTTCATTATCTCGGAATGTGTCCTTGATTTCATGTTAATTGTCTGTGGCTGTCTCTGATCATGTTTGTCCAACAAAATCAAACATTGCTAGTCTCACACTCTCCCTGCTGTATTCCGTCCTATATTAAAAGCAATGCATATTTTTTTCAGTTTCTTTTCATCGACCCTTTATTTCTTTTTTCATCAACTTCCCTGATTTCATAAATTCCTCTCTTGTTGTAATTTCTCGTTTTTCATTCGTTTTTATCTATTAATTCTTAAACAAAATTTTTTTAAATAATTCTTTCTTTTCATACTTACTAACTTAATCAATTATAAGATACCTCCATAAACTTATCTTGATCACTTAATAAGGCTGTCTTGCTCAATTGCAAACTCACTAAATCACTCCGTCCTTTACTCACTTTCTATCTTTTCCCCTTTTTTCTTTAATTCTTTCTTCCTCTACGTCTTCCCAACTCATTCATTATCATTTTATATTCTATTCTTTCATCATTTTATACTTTCAACAAATAAATTTTCACATTTGAAATTTACAAAGATATGTACATGCTAAAGAAATGCTGATAAATATTTGGGAGGTGATAAAAGCTTTTTGAGTTGATTCACAAATTGAGACAAAAAAAAAGGTTTCCTAGACAATAACAAAAATGAGTTTCTAAAACATATACCTGTAAATATCTACATAAAATACAATCACAAGTATAATGCAAATGTCCTTGTTATGAGAAAACAAATTCATTTGTCTTGCAATGTGATATTATCTCAGAGCGTCAGCCCTGTACAATCATGGCCAATAGAGGGCAGCAGTGAAAACTGCACCACATTGGTAATTGAATCACTTCTGCTGATATTAAAAAATACTTCATTAACATGGCACCAATATGAATGTCATAATGACCTGCAGCTTGAGTTACAAACTAAAAGATAGTCTTTAAAAATAAGACTGAAACGAAACAAAAGCATGACATCGTTATTTCATAAAGCATCAAGTTCATGTTTATGCAAGCCAAGCATTATTCACGAAAGTATGGAAATGGACTGGGAAAGGTTACAATTGCAGTTTTTATGTCAACATGAGAGTTCATTAATCCTATATTTCCTAGAACAGGAAACAGAAGAATCCTGTTTATAATGTTTGTTATTAGTCCATTAAGTTGGTTCTATTTCTTACTTTGCCTTATGAGAGAGAAAAGCAAACAATACAAACAATAACTGCATGTAATTGTTCTAATGGTTTCTGACTAAATAAAAACAGTTTATTAGGTGTCATTTTTAATTTTGGTTTCATCTCCATAAGACATGTAAGGCAGGAATTAAAGAAATATAATAATATTTATGTTAGTTTACATTCAAGAAGGGTAAATGTAGAAATCATATTTCATCGTCAACTTCTTCCAATCAATTATTCACTCCTAATTCATTCATTCATTCCAATCCGTCATTGAAATTCATCTATTTACTTGCTTAAATTTCATTAATTAAAAGTTAGAATTCATTCATTCATTTATTCATTCACTCATTCATTCATTCATTCAATCAATCAATCATCCCTCCATTCATTCATTTTAATTCAATAATTTATTCAATCATCCATCCATCGATTCGTTCATTTGAATTCATTCATTTATTCAACCATACATCCATTCATTTGAATCCATTCATTTTTTCAATATCTTTATCAACTTGGTTCAAAAATTTAGTTTTCATAATTATGTCACAACTTCTAGGACAAAATATGGTTGTTTATTTTTTAACTGATAAGATTTAAAAGAAAAAGACCCTCCCACTTCTATTGACATTCTATGTTTTTTTTTGCAAATTCCTCGACTTTTCCTACGTGTTATTTAATAAGATGTGAATCTACTTATTTTCAATCTTTTCTTCTCTATGCCACACTCTAAACATTTCTCCCACTCCCTGAATATTCCTGGATCTACTGCTATAGCAATCATTGCGCCGCCTATAAAGTCCAAAGCACATAGTTTCTAGGTACATCAGTCATCGTCACACCACATGCGTAAAACACACACACACCGTTGCCATGGTTACCCGTTCCAAGTGTCTGCACCCACGGAAAGGCGGGAAATGGCTCCCAGCCAGAAGGTACCTAATATCCAACGGGAGGGGTTTTTGGAAGGAGGGGGAAGTTTCCTTCGCAGGCGAACAGCCCTCGTCGGGAGAGGTGTATCATCCTGCAGGGTTTTGTGTCATGATAAAGTGTCTGTAAAGCTATGCACAATCCTATGAACGACTGAAATGTGGCAAGTCAGATATGTCTTCATGTTGCAAGAAGAAATTTGCGATCAAATGGAAAAATTCTGTCACAATTTTACAATTGATAGATTCATTTAAGCTGTAGCATATTACTTTCAACTCTTTGGTGCAAGGAGCAGATCGGCAATCACTTGCAGAATTGCAATTAATTGCAAGACATTGGTGTGGGGAATCCAAATAAATTTGAAGTTGTTTGCAAGTTTTTTGCCATGCCCCATTTGTAACATTAGTGCTCAGAAGGTGAAGCTGTAAGTAAAATATATTCAATTTGAGTAATGCGAGAATAGTTTGATTTAGACACAAAAGTCTATTTCATCTCATAAACTTTTAACCCAGATAATGCAAACAAGAACCATCTTCAAGATCAACAAATGCTACAAACTTTAATTTTTTTTATCAAATGGGCAAATATTATGAAGATTTGTACTTAAGACTCACTGAACGTTTTAAACAGTCTGCCTGTGTAGACTAGACAAAGTTCATCTCCGCTGGGGGGAAAGGGAGGGAGGAAGGAGAAGGTCACCTGACAAGGAGAGCAGGGACAAAGTCATGTGACTACATCGTCGGATGTCAAGTAAATTACTCGATATCATGTTTTGATCCTAAGCACGTGGTAGAAGCATGGATCCAGTATCAGGGGGAGTGTTACATGAAAAGTTTTATCTGCGATTTGCACTGACTGATGTTACAGGCTACTGTAAATCCTTGCATCTGGTTGGCTGGGAGTGAAAAGGGCAGCACTGAAAATTACTGGCAAAACTCTCCATGGAATGCTTCTTACGAATGCATTTATTGTAACGGCATGTTCACACGGAAATTGTCTTTGGAAATGACTTGGAAATGTGAATGGTATCTATCACATGTGAAGGGTACACCACTAGTGAAGCATGGTCCAGTTCACATTTGAATTCTAAACTACTGAAAAGAAACACCAATGGGAAATAAATGTAAATATATTACAAGCGAGAAGCACTCTTGATCAGCTTAACCTAAAAAAAGCATGTTTACAGAAGTGCTATCATGGGGAAAAAACATTTAGGAAAGTAACGTTTCATTTTTTGAAACAACTTTTGAGTAATATTTGTCCATCTTCCATGCTTTCACTTTGTGAATTTGTGAATAAGACTTTTCTGATAATTTGATTATTCCCTTTGACATGTTGAATAATTATTATCACACAATTTAAGCTGAAAAAGAGAATACTTCCTTTACAAAATAAACCATATACCTGTAACGAAGCCAAAAACAGTCATACTTCACAAATTGACATGTCAATTGCTATTCAATAGAAAATGAAAAATTTGCATGTAGATCAATTTTTACTGCATAATGACAATTGCAGTCTCTACTCTGACTAACTCGTTGATTGATTCCCAAAGCCAAATCTATAAAAACCATTGTCAACAATATTGGAGCAATGCTCAATTAGCATTCAATTACACTAAGTGGTCAGTAATTAGGCTAATAGATCAATGAATCATTACCTAATATATAGCCTATTACTCACACATTAAGGCTCTTTTTTAAACTTTAATGAACCCTAAACTGATTTTCCAAAAGTGTTCCCTTTTGTTAAGCTAAAGAGTAGGTACTTGTTGAAAATTACAAGAACTTTCATGAGGATTTTTCAAAGGGTGCAATTATTCTTGCCATGTGGAAGCAAATAGACCAGTTCGTAGAACATCATGGACAATTTTCTTCAACTGACCTTTCATTTCTTTCAATGTGATATGCAGATTTCAAAGCAAGATATTATAAAGCATGCCTTGCATAGCAGAATGAAGAAAGGGAATAGACCAGGGGCCCATTTCATAAAGGATTTGTAACTTTGCCATTATGGCAACTACCGTGGTAACCTTGAATATGATTGGGTGCTGAGCCCTATTACCATGGTAGTTGCCATTATGGCAAAGTAACAACAGTTGCAAGTCATTTATGAAACGGGGCCCCAGGTGACTAGAACAGCACACCAATGGACACTATTTGTTGCATTTCACGTTGAATGCATATTATAGCATGTACAGTGTACAGGCAAACTGTGCGATACCAGTCGTTCGTGGACGCATTGTTGCTTTTGTGGATGTAAATGAAAAATACAATTCAAAAGAATATATGAATAATCAAGACATCGAAGTTGGTGCATATCTCATTAGATCTTAAACCACCATGTCACTTTGGTACAAATGACCTTCCTCTGATCATGTGCAGAGTGGAACTACGGACTGGCTTTATTTGGGGTGATTCCATATCGTGTATAATACCCCGTTTAGATCTACCTCTCTCTGGTGTCACGCTAGACAATCGTCTAGAACGAACACAGCATGAAATTCCATATCAAAACACGAGGTGAACATTAGGGGCCCGTTTAGATCTGCGGTGATCGCGAGATACACCATCTACCTTGGACTCGCGAAATGCGTAGTCATGGCAAAAACGTCAATCCAAATACCAATACACAATTTTCAGTGCACATTTTAAAAGTCAAAAGTGTCAGATTATATTATTTTTGTCAATATATGTTTGGCAAATCGGCCTCGTTGTTTACACGATGACTAGCACGTGCATATATATATATATACACGAGAGAAGCGCGCGCTCCGGTGAACTTCCGTTTTCTATGCTGCGATCACACAGAGACCTTTTAAATCTACAATCCAACAGTGGATCACGCTGTGTGATGCTGCGATTGTGCTAGACTGTCTTGAGTGAATTTCCTCTCGCGATTCCCTCAGATTCGTACTTTGTGCTAGACCGTTTAGATCTAACGACTAGTCTAGGACGACCTGCGGTAGCCTTCGAGAGCACTCTAGATTTTTGTTAGATCTAAACAGGACATTTCAACAACAATTTCTAGTCTCTCAGCTGAATGCTTGGGCAATAAAATTTTCTTTTGGGTCAATGAAAAAGCTATAGTGGGTAGTCTTGTGAAAAACTGATAACCAACAAAAATTTTGATTATGGACCATCACGTCAGAGGGTTTATCCGACAGTTACCACAGTCACAGTGCTTCTCAGTGATTCAAAATCAAGGAAAGCTGTCAGATTTGACAACTTGTAGGACGAAACTGTTGATGAAACGCTCCCCAGGTTACCACCACTCACCGAGAACATTTGCATGTTAACAAGGTGCAGGGGGCACTAAAGGCCTACTGCCCCCCCCCCCCCAGAATCTATGTCTGCCAAAGCCCACTTCTTTGACTAAATTTAGATTAACTGGTATTTTGAAACCACATTAGATATAAAATCTACAGTATATGCTCTCTGAGTCTCCTAGAAATTGGATCAATTTCCTCAACGTGCAGATTCAGAACTCTATTACCCATATCTGTTCCGCTCGCAGAGGAAAAAACAAGTTGACTGGGGATAAATTTGAACCGTTATTTTTTTCATATCTAGACCAAAACGTGGCTGTTGACAAGAAGGTGAATGAAATTGAGTTCAGTGAAAATCAAATGATTGAAATTTTAAGGTTCTAAAGTGTAAATTCTTGTTGTCCCCCTGCATCATCTCCTCTTCTTATTCTTCATTCATATTTATCATCATTGTTACTGTCATCATCATGATCCCCATTATCATGGTCATCATCATCATCCTCATTACCATCACCACCACCATCATTATCACTATCATCATCATTTATCATCATCATCACTATCATCATCATCATCATCATCATCATTTATCATCATCATCACTATCATCATCATCATCATTTATCATCATTATCATCATCAAAATTATTATCACTATCATCATCATTTATCATCATCATCACCACCATTATTATTATCATCATCATCATCATCATCATCACCATCATCATCATCACCATCATCATCATCACCATCATCATCATCACCATCATTATCACCATCATCATCATCATCATCACCATCATCATCATCATTGTCATCATCATCATCATCATTGTCACCATCATCATCTTTTCTTTCAGTGGTATATACAATGTAAAGCATTGCCACGTTCACTTCATTCTTTAAATGTAATATGATCAATCAAAGTTTGGCTTTCGGAAAGAACTGCCAAAGCGAACCATTCTACAAATGGTCAACAACCTGTGTAATAATCTCAGAAGTTTTGATCTAAATTCACAAAATTTAGGTCCGATCACTGCTCTTCCCGGAGTTTTATGACCTACTCTCTTGGATCTTTCAAACCACATTTACCATCATTTCCTGGGGAAGTCAAAATTAAGGTTCACATCCCTAAGAAAGGCTAGTGGTCAGACAAAAAAAAATGGTCGCTGGATACTCAGGAAAACATAATCTTATACAGGAATGCAAAGTGGCAATAACTTCAAGTATGGGACATTTTTTTCCTCAAATTGTGGCTCAAGTTTTCATATGCAGATTGATACTTTCTTTAAAGTACACAATGCATATTGAATTTTGAGAGCCTTTGGTATGAACAAAATTTCTTTCTGAATTCACAGACATTCTATCAGTATTCACGGTAAAAAATCTATATTTAAAATTTTCTATGTATAGGTCAATTCAGAAAACAATTAAAAAAGAGGCTTGGATCTAAAAATTAAGAATTTCACCATATGTTTGGTTTAATTCAATAAATGCGTAATCATATGAACTAAGAATCAGGATTAAGCTCAATTACAAGGTAATTGATCAATTACGTAATTAATTACATTTTTTTAATAATTGTACTTGAAGTTTTGAAACGCAAAGTAATTGTAATTAAAAAAGTGTTATTGGCTTAAATTTCTGTCAATTACCTTTTAATTACATTCAATTACTTTACAATAAACTTATTCAATTTACGATATGATTTCATGACCTTTTTCATATAAACTGCTTCAGCAATGAAGTGAGTAAAAGGCAGAATGCCTGCTCTTTAACATAAACATTCATCTTGTCAGTTTCTATGTTACTTAGAATCATGCTGAAATAGGTGGTAGTATGTAAGAATAAAAAAATTGGTTTCATTTATGACTTTTCTCGAAAGTAATTGAACTTCTGATTGTAACTACCAAAAGTAATTGGTAATTGTAATTCATTTCCTCAATAACATAATTGTAATTGTAATTAAAGAAAGTAATTGACCCCAACCCTTCTGATTCAGTAATAAGTCTTAAAAACAGTATTTAATGATTTCTCAATTCTTTATTGAGAAATCATTGTTTTACAGAAAAAACAAAAAAAATGACATGCTATATCCAACTTGCCAGATAATTATTATGATAACAGTATTATTATTTTTGTTTGCATTGTAATGCTTGTTCAGACCATTCTGTCCACATTATCAACGATATACTGACAAAACAAAATATTAAAAATTAACAAAGAAACAGCAACATAAACAAAACAATAGTCAACAAGTTTGATAAAACTTCCAAAGCCAAAATCTCCATTTAACCTCAAAAGATAAAGCAAGATTAAACAATGTCCAAGTTCATTTCAGGCGGGGTAAGGTATTATTACCGGTTGCCTACGCAACAGGGATTATGGGTACAAATCCCTCTCGGAGCCACGCCCGTGACCCCATAGTTACCCATAGCTTGAAATCAGGGAAAGCCCCCATCTAAATTACAGAATATTATAGTAGGGGAGACCGGGGTTAGTTGGAACATGGGGTAACTTGAAACATTGTAATTTTGTTTAAAGCCTGTAAAATAAATTTATGCAATACTGCCCTCAATTTTTTGCTATTAATAACATAACACTGTTGAATTATTATTGCAATAAATTGAGGGCAGTATTGCATAAATTTATTTTACAGGCTTTAAAGAAAATTACAATGTTTTAAGTTACCCTGTGTTCCAACTAACCCCAGTCTCCCCTATATAGGCAAGGTGTCAATTACAGAATGTTATAGTATAGGCAAGGTGTCAATCGACACTTTGCCCACTCTCCACCCAGGTGCTTAAATGGGTACCCAAAATGATGTGAATATCTTTGCAGCTTGTCCTATACTGTGTGCACCTCGTAGATGACTAACTGGATGATCCCGGGATAAAATTATGCACTGGGACTCAGGGCGATTATTGCAAAAATACCACTCTACCAGGAGAGCTACCATGCCTCCTGTTATATTATTTTGAATTTGATTCCAATGTGTAAATTTACATGCTCTAGTTACCATTTAGAATTGATCGCTATGCACTTGAAATGATTGGAGGAGGGGGGGGGTCATTAGTTACGAGCAAATATTTGATCACAAGTTTGTTGACCTGAAGACTTATTATCACATGTAATGCAAGGTCATATTACAATATCACAGAATCCATGCAGAACTTCCTTTTCTCATACAGGATATAGTTTATAATTAACTAACTGAGTTCATGAGAATTGAACAGGATGTCGCTGGATGAAACTGAAAGACCACACTTACAACTTTTTATAAAAATAAAAAAGAAAAAAAATAGAGTAAATACGGCAGCCTTTAGGTTCATTGCACATTTTATAATGACCATATATTCACATTGATTTAATAAAATGCAAATGCATATCACATAGTTACTGAATATGTTAAAAAGAGGTAAAAGGAGAAGTAGTATAGTATTAGTAGCAGCAGCAGTAATAGTAGCAGAAGTAGTAGTAGTAGTAGTAGTAGTAGTAGTAGTAGTAGTAGTAGTAGTAGTAATAGTAAAAAACACAGTAATATCAATATATCCATTAATAAGAAATCATTGCTTCATCCACTTAGTGAGATTTGAACCCACATGCTGTCATTCCACAGGAAGACACCATCTCCACCTACTCATTCACAGAGTACAGTAGTTACCCTTGAAGGAGATGAAGATTCTGTTACTTCTGCAACACAAATTCTGAAAGTAATTGTAATAGCATAACACACCTGACATAGCAAAGGGAAAAACATGAGTGCACTCACTTTGCTCATTGACCTCGGAATCACTTCCTTCGGAGGTCACCGATATCCTGTCATCTTCCGTCTTCTGGTGGTGATGCTTCCTGCGGAACGCATCATTGATCTTCCGTCTCATCTGAAATTAAAGAAAAGGGTAGAAGAAATCTCCAATTTTTTTTTCTTTCAATAGCATTTATTTAATCATGTACATTTCACATTTACATCAAAATACATTAAACATAATCAAATAATACATAGGGAAGATGATACAGAGATTTACCAGTACAGTTTTTGTTCATTTCTAGTCTCCTACGCAATTCTGATTTAAATAAAAACGTGATGGTCTATTGTCTACTTTCCTGTAATTACGTAACAAAATCGATTTATACACAGAAATCAAGAAATCTCCAATTAATTCTGAGTCTAGTTGAGTTTTTTTTAACATAAATTTTAAGATATTCCTGGATGGAACAATAACTTCCTGAAATACTTGCAAACAAACCCAGTTTCATGAAACATACAAGAAAATGCCTCTGTGTTGGTTCTAATGCCTACTTCTCATCACCTGAAATTGCATTTGTGTTCAGCCAAATTACAATTAGTGGAGCTGTTTTCCCCAAGTGATAAGAAATTTTTTGACATTCTAAATGCCAATTGCTCAAACATTGCAAATCTTTTATGACTTTTAAAACAACCAGTAAAATTAAAAAGAAACAAGTGGAATGCCTCTGGCCGTCTCACCTGCATCACGCGGTTCAATATAGCAGCAGTGCTCACTTTGAATACTACTCTAACTCGCACAAGATGTTCAGTGATACATGGTTACTCTTATTTCCCTTTTTTATGAACTAGACCAATAAACTTACAGAGATATGATGGTTATTCAACGAAAAACCCCAACATGGCCAAAGTTCATTGACCTTACATGACCTTTGACCTTGATCATGTGACCTGAAACTCGAACAGGATGTTCAGTGATACTTGATTACTCTTATGTACAAGTTTCATGAATCAGATCCATAAACTTTCAAAGTTATGATGGTAATTCAACAGATACACCCAATTCGGCCAAAGTTCATTGACCTTTGACCTTGGTCATGTGACCTGAAACGCGCACAGGATGTTCAGTGATACTTGATTACTCTAATGTCCAAGTTTAATGAACTAGACCAATAAACTTTCAAAGTTATGATGGTAATTCAACAGATACTCCCGATTCGGCCAAAGTTCATTGACCCAAAATGACCTTTGACCTTAATCATGAGACCTGAAACTTGCACAAAATATTCAGTGATGCTTGATTACTATTATGTCCAAGTTTCATGAATCAGATCCATAAACTTTCAAAGTTATGATGGGAATTCAACAGATATCCCCAATTCGGCCAAAGTTCATTGACCCTAAATGACCTTTGACCTTGGTCATGTGACGTGAAACTCATGCAGGATGTTCAGTGATACTTGATTAACCTTATGTCCAAGTTTCATGAACTAGGTCCATATATTTTCTAAGTTATGATGACATTTCAAAAACTTAACCTCAGGTTAAGATTTCGATGTTGATTCCTCCAACATGGTCTAAGTTCATTGACCCTAAATGACCTTTGACCTTGGTCATGTGACATGAAACTCTAATAGGATGTTCAGTAATACTTGATTAACCTTATGGCCAAGTTTTATTAACTAGGTCCATATACTTTCTAAGTTATGACATCATTTCAAAAACTTAACCTCAGGTTAAGATTTGATGTTGACGCCGCCGCCGCCGCCGTCGCCGTCGGAAAAGCGGCGCCTATAGTCTCACTTTGCTTCGCAGGTGAGACAAAAAGGGCTTCCTGCAGTAGGGGAGAAAGGGGTTAGTTGGAACGCGTGGTTGTATTATTAATAGCAATAAATTGAGGGCAGTATTGCATACATTTATTTAACAGGCGTTAAATAAAATCACAATGTTTCAACTTACCCCGTGTTCCAACTAACCCTGATCTCCCCTACATATATGCATACATACATGTATCATTTGAAAAGACTGCCACCCTAAACACAATGTTAGAAAATAAAAAATACACCACTTTTACTGAGATTTTTTATTTGATTTATAGAAGAAAACCATTTTTCCTCACTTTTCTTTTCGATATTCGTGTCTCAACCAGCAAAAACTACCCTTGCACACATTCTCTGGTTATACAAGTATGCAACAATATGGTTTAGTGCCCCCCCCTCCCAACTAAAATATATTAGAGTATCAATAAAAGAGGCATGGTAAATGTCAATCATTGTTATTACCACTTTTATCAAACATCACATGGCTGTGAAAGGAATGTTCATGTAGGTCCCACATATACCGTGTTTACACATTGACTCGGCTCGCGTGTTGAATCCGCGAGCCGGGTTGAACACTGCGAAGAAGGGATCAGAGATCGTGTTCATACGTACATATAAAAAGGCGAGTTCAACACGGCTCGCGGATCTCGAACGGAAGAAGAATTATGACGTCGCAAATTAAACGCGGGAAATTCACCGCCGGAATCAAATCTTGTCCGTGCGAACAACAACAATGCCAAAAGTGAAAGCGCGCGCAGTGACCTAGGTCAAGAGAGTTCGACACGGCTTTCTGTTTACACACGAAAAAATTGCAGAGTCTGACTCGGCTCGCGGGTTGAAACCTACGATTTTGGCGGATCGAAAAAAGCCGTGTTCGACACGGCTCGCGGATCACACTGATCGCGTTTACACAGCATAAAATTGCCGTGTTGAGCACGGCTCGCGTGTCGAACCCCCGAGCCGTGTCACTGTGTAAACACGGTAATATTTGCAAAGTGAAAGGTGAAAAGGAAAAAAATCCAAATAAAAAAAATCCAAATATCATTAATATTTGATGGCATTTGGTACATGTAATGACAATTGTAAGGAGTATTTTCTGAAGCCAAACATTCCATTTTCAGAGACCTATGTGCTCTAAACCAATTAGGTACCAGGGTTTCAGTGGCTTAACAGTTGCCAGTGAAAATCACCGATTATTTGTTTCATGAAACATTCGCCAATAAAAAATCAGGAAATTGATGGTCAAATTATCACTTGCTTCAAAATGGAATGATGAGTCATGAGCTACTAGTACACTGCTGTCAAGAAATATAATGTGCAATATAGATGGAGGTAATCTTTCTCTTTGTTTATCAAAAATGTTAAAGTACAATGATAAATTTGCGCAAGGTTGTAATGGAGGTTCCATATTCTAATATCAAGGAGTGTGATTAAATGAGTTTGATATTGCTTTATTGATGAAATAAAAATATGCAGGAAGGAAATGAAAATGAAGGGTTTCTCAAGAACAGAATGTACATTTCCGGTTATAGAAAATGACATTAACATGTTTTATAGATTTATAAAAAGAAATGTACATAAAGGCAAAATCAAGGTAAACTGAACAATATACAAATTCTATTTTGTAACTTAAACTTCACTGAAAGTGGCATTCATCCATGTAGTTAAACATCAACTTCTAAAGAGAGTATATCAAAATAATTGGAATGCCACCACAGTTGACCATATTTTAAACAAACCATTAGCATTGAATTGTACATTAAACACATCATTTCATGTCTAGTCTTTTCCATGAAACCTAATAGAAGGATGTTCAGACTCTCAAAAGTTTTTAGAATCATTTAACCCTGAATGATTTCATTACATCGTATTGTTTCCATAGACCCTAGCCATCATATACATGTATGCTAACTCAGTCTCCACCGGGTTAAACCTATCATAAGTCTATATGGATATCTGTCTTATAAGACGTGAGTAACTTGAGATATGAAATACTGATTTCTGTATCTAGAATACATACAGAAACAGTGGCAGATAACATTCGCAATCTTTAAATCCACCTTCCAGACAGCCATAAAAATGAGGTTAAATGATTTAATCCAATATCCCGAATCACATACCAATGTTGAGGTACCATGTTCATGGCGAGACACCATGTTAGATGTCGTTGTGATAAATCCGCTCACAGGCATTGGATTAGATTATCTGCTGACTAATCCCTTTAAGTCCCTGGCAGTCGAACAGCTTTATCCTGTCACGTTTCGGACCCGGACTGCGCTAAACTCCAAGCATTACAGACAGATCCCTTTCGCTTTCAGCAGTTCAAATTAACTGAAAAGGGACCCAAAGGGCATGGTGTATGCTATAACAGGAAAGATGACACAGCTCAAAGTTATAAGGCACGTTGTCCGAATATCGATCGCAGAAAATCAAATTTAAATATTGCCTGACAGTGGTTAGTCATGCGAATCGGGAAGCAATCTCTTGATAAAGGTCAGACAGTAGCCAACCACATCAAGAACCTTAAACTGGTTGAACAGTTTATTTCTAGTAGACGACTTGAATAGACGTGTTTCTAAAAATCCTTGGTGTTCACTCTGCGATGTCAGCTAAGAGTGAATCAGTATACCACAAAACAAATCCCTGAGAATATGAGTAAGGACGCAGCTGCCTGTAAAAACAAAACAATCAGTTCTTCCATACCAGTATGTATTGTACAATCCAATCCAAGGGTATTGGCAACGTAAAGAGTTAATATTCTATGACAGGCACTGCACTGATGATATTCTTGTACATGATCCTTGAGATATCATACTGCAAGTCATACCAGAGAGAACTTCTCAGGGTCTATCGTTGCTACCCAGTTGAAATATTCCTTCTACTAATGATATGAGCTATGAAGGCACCATGGTTGCTGTCACGCACTGAATACCCATTCTATATAGGAACAATACACAGGAGGGCAGCAGTGGAAACTAATCTACCGATGCTCTGTAATGATCATAAATAGCTGCCGATACCCTCCCGCACTCATGAAAATTAGTTGTTTCCTCCTCGTTCTAAGGCCAATTGAGCACAACTCATTAACGTTTGGGGTATCTTTCAGTAGAATAGGAAGTAAGAGGCTAAAATATGGGACCAGGTCAATGTCTTTGGTGCAAATTCATCCCTCTCCTTGAAGATTTCTCCTTGAGAAAGTCCTAATATTGCTCTTCAGCCAATTGCATATATGCCAGCCTGGTAGTTCCTGTGCTAAGCCTACTGGATTAGGAGAATTTTGGAGTCATCGGGTTAAGCTAACTAGATGCGGACTTGAGGATGATGTTGGAAACAGTTCAATGTTGGGGGATTAGGGATTGAGTTCCTGATGAGGCCAACGTCACTTGTCAGTTTCAATAACTGTCTGACCCTTAGCAGTGTCGGTTAGGGCGATGTCTTGAATGTGTCAATACTTGGAGAATCATTTACTGGCCAGGCTACGATAAACATAATCATTGGCCGAAGTTGGTGAGGACATTGATCAATTTAAAGCAATAGACTTTGAGATAAATTTCTAAATTCCAGCAGATTTTTACAAATTAACAACTTAGTTCATGCAGAACAAGGGTTAATAAACTCTTAAATGTTTATCCAGTATGATCTATTAACAGAGATGACAATGCGGGTCCAAGATTGGTCGAACATGGATGAACAGGCCTTGAGATCCTAAAAACATATGGAGTATTTGATAGTTAAGATTAGGTAGATATCTGAAGCAGAAATAAAGCCTTATTGGGATGTGAAACTTTATTTTGTTCAGTCAATTAAGACCTTTCTCTTGATGCAGAGTAGGTCTATTAGCATTCAGAGACAACAGTTAAATGATTGAAAGAATAACAATGTAACAGCTAACGTCCCAGATTCCTCAATGACTTGATCAGATTTTTTTCTCAAGTCTAGTTCAAGATGGGTAGCAGATTTCATAAAGGGATTCACGACAGTCATATGAATCATATCACCAAAAGCATCAAGCTATTCCTAGATTTGCTACAGGGATGTGACGACAAAGTGTATAATATCCTGGAGAGAGGTAATGATAAAACTGCTACATAATACCGAGAAGTAATCAGCTAGCAGCCACAATTTGTAGAATCCCAGTTAAATATCTGCACTATAATTAGAAAATAAATTAAAATGGCAAACACTGGACGGGATCCGAGGTACGTGTAGGTGGGCGAGAGAAGAAGGCAGAGAGGTAACCTGCATAAGGCAGCACTACATGAATGTTACCTCGAAACAGGAAATGATTAACGAGAAGAACGCAATTAATGGTTGCTAACGTCTCGCTTGTGCACTTTTCCCCCATCGGATGCAGAGAGAGTCTCGTGACCGGGTGAACCTATAACTTGAGCCCCTACTGGAGTTAAGGGATATGTTATTAATAGTCTTTCTAGGTTTAATGCGTGCTATTGATTAGAGACATTTTGAATATTTAAAGGGAAAGTTAAGGCCTGGTCATGACTTTTATCATTGATAGAATTTGATACCTCATAAAATGTTTCCACGTTTCCATCTTCCAAATAACGTTACACGAGTGCCACCAAGATATTCTGATGGGGTGAGGGTGGGCGCAAAGGGGGGAGCAGGTCAACCACAAGGTGAGGTCGTGTTTTTCCTCAATCAAATTTATTGAGGTATTACACAATTAAAACACTGTTTACAAATTCGTACAACACTGTTTACTATATTAAACCTATACAGTCATTGTTTAACAACCAAGCTTAGTTTGTTGAGAATTATACAACAAAAAGTTAATTTGTTTAAAATCTTAAACACTTGTTGAAAACTGTTTAGCAACTACTGTAAGGTTCCTACAGTGTTGCATACAATTTTTAAACAGTTTTTTTACCGTGTGTAGAGTTAAAGGCCCAGACCTCTTTTTTTTAACTGTCTTTCCGTTTGTCTTCCTTTTCTCCTTTTCTATCTTCTTTTCCCCTTTTTTCAATATAAAAAAAAATCAGTGGTGGTTGTCTTGTCTACCTCCTGCCCTCTGTGGTGCCACACTAGGTACTAAATAGGTGGTTTCAAACCGTTAAATTACGAGAACTTTTTAAAGGCTAAAATTACCCATTAATTATTCCTGCATTCACACCGCCCCGAAACATCGGGATAAGTTCCTGAAGTTATGAGCATGCGCAGTATGGTCTGATAAGCAGGCAAGGCGATTCAAAATCACTAGCCCAGCAGCTACCCACGGCGCCGACGCCCAACGACACGCTGGGCTAAAAGTTCCCGTAAATTGCTTTCACATTACCAAAATACCAGCGACCTTGGAAAAATCCATGTGAAAGTTCTTGTAATTTTGCCAAGTACCTACTATTTAGCGGGTATTTTCTTTCGTGGGGATTTTTCCAAGGTCGTAGGTATTTTGGCAATGTGAAAGCAAATTACGGGAACTTCTATCCCAGCGTGTCGTTGGGGGCGGCGTGGGTGGCTGCTGGGCTTTGATTTTGAATCTCCCGCCTTACCTGCTTATCGGACCACACTGCGCATGCTCGCAACTTCGGGAACTTATCCCGAAGGATGTGTTTCGGGGTGGTGTGAATGCAGGAATAATTAACAGGTATTTTTTAGCCTTAAAAAGTTCTCGTAATTTAACGGTGATTCTTGTGATCGAGGCGGTTTGAAACCACCTAATTTTATATAAAATTTCTGTTATTACTGAAGATGCTGTACACCTAAAATTTCAATCTGTTTATGTTTAGGAATTGTATTTTCCATTTGTATTGTAGTTTTATTTTGTTTTGTTTTCTTTTATATATTATACAGGGCCCCCCCAAGTACAACAGTATTTGACTACTGACAGGGCTACCCTGTTTAAATAATACTGAATGAAAAAATGATTACAAAAATAGATATTTAACCCAAACATTTCAGCTTGTTTTGTAGGCATATTAGGGAATTATTGAAAATTAAATGAAAAGCAATCGTTTGCAGTGTACTCAAGTCAGGGGGATTCCCTGCTCTCATAATTATTCTGAATAACAAAGAGTATAGTACAAAGATGTAGAAAGCTAACAAAAATAAGTATAACTTCCCCACAAATGTACTTTCACTTTAACACGTGGGGAATACAGTATCTTTGGTTGACATGGGACTGTGTAGTTGACTCTGTTGTAGTTTCTGTTACAGCCCATATTACCACTGTGGTCTGGCAGCATCACGAATAAGCCAGTTTCATAAGAAAATTGGATTTAGGGAATTACAGGACCGAAAAAGGACAGTCAAGTTCTTCTGATTTACCAGTTGATATTAATTTGACCTATATATCACCAAATTTGTAGTATTCGTGTAATTTGAAAAAGTTATCAGGTTACTGAAAGTGGTTGCCAGGTTTATTTTTGGCACTAAAATTCGAGGATTTGGGAAAAAATTACTGGGACAGCACTCTTCCAAAGATAATTGAGGAAAAGCTGGTGATAGCAGGATGTTAACAAATATCTGATATGATACAGGAAAGCCAAATCATGTCAGACATGTTAAACTTCCATATTTTTGTTCAAGTAAACTAAATTCATTGTTCTATTTTAATAGCCACTAAATCATTTCCTTATGGCAGAGACTAAAGACCAGAAGAGGATTATAAATTTAGGTTTGTTTTACTTAAACTATAGAGAGAGCAATTTAATTTTTTTTTACAAAAATCGCCAGGTATAATCTATTCTATTCTGCTCTTTCTCTCGAGCTTTATAATGGTCCATTAGGGTAATCCCCCATTTGGGTTTTAACAAAGTGAGTGGCATTCATTTGATTTTCATTTTCACTTTTACAAATAAACATTACATATCCTGTTTTACAAATGAATTGAATAAATTCAATTCATACTCCTACTATTGCATTTGCAAAAAATAACATTTTGAGCTAAAATATTTTTTTCATTTTGGATAGGTTGGTTCTAATTTTCGACAGATTTATCACTGTATTACAAAAAATTATAACAATTCTCATTGCATTTTATTCTCAGCAACCATTTCATAACCGAAACTTCAATAACATTTTTAAATCCATGTGACACTGAGTTGAAAGAACATGAACTGACAGTCCTTGATGTATATCACTCCAATGTTAATTAGATTATATTTGTTTACAATGTTTCAATGATATGCCAGACACTCAAGTGTATCATATTGCTTCTGATATAAGCACTGCAAGATTTGCACCGAATGATAGACCCATTCACACACAGACAGAAAAGGTGTATGTTTAATAGAGTTTTAAATCATGATTCAAACATTCTTTGCGCTGCTGCGTGAATGAATATTGTTGTTCTATGACATTTGCTCATTGCTCCATGTGCAGCAAATTCCACACATTAATGGAATGACCAACTTCAACCTTGGATTCAACACTATATCCTATGCTTACCCTAAACCTAACATAAAACCCTATTGCAACCCAAACGCTTACCCTACAACTTGGACGAAATAAAGCCAGGAGTAACTGTGGCCGGAGCACATGTCTTGTCACCGAATATGTTGATTTACAATAAAATATGAAGATCTCACTTGCAAAAGGGGTTAGGTCCATTTTTCATCAAATTTGATTTTTATGTCTCAATGTATAGATTTTTAGTAGCTCTATCAGATGATACCAAAGAAAAGTTGAATTTCCTATTAAAAAGTGAACTACATGTAAAATGGCAAAGAACATTACTTTTTTTTCAAAAGGGGTTCGGTCCATTTCAGTTTAGTTGCAAAGGGGTTAGGTCCACATAGAATGTTTTTGGAAAAGAATATTTTGAAAATACAAACCAGGTAGATTTCTCTTATGCCCAATTTTATGTTTTCATGGTAGGGTATCATGAAAATTCAATTTTGCATAAGAATATTGCAATATGGGATAATTAATAATTCTTGGAGTGGACCTAACCCTTTTGCAACTAAACTCTTCATATCAGAATAAAAACTTTATTCCGTGTTAAGTGTCCCTGTATCAGAAAAATACAAAGAAAAGCCAAAAATGTACATTTCCAGCAGATACAGATCACATAGTTTGATAATTCTTCGCGAATTTTTCTTTAAATTTTCTTAAAAATCTCTCAACCTTTCCGCATCATCAATGTACATACAAGTGCGAATCCCGTTGGTAGTGTATAATACATACTCCATGATCGGAAAATTTAATTTAATTTAAAAGAAAGTAACAAATCATACAAAAAAAGTATTGGTGTATTCATAGCAAAAAAAGAGGAACAATAGTCTAAAAAGGGAACGATTGGCATGTCTGTGTATCTTTTATTCTTGAAATCTAATACATACGCTTAAGAATTTTCAGGGTCATAAATAGAAAGCAGTGTTGACAGCACAAGAAATTTTAAACGTTTGTTCTCAACAATGAAACCACAATGCATGAATCATCAGAGTCAAACAATCCAGAAGTTAATATGCATCAAGTCACCCAAATGGGCCATTTCTTTTCCTGAATAGGATGCTGTTGTTTTTGTGTCAGTTAAAATTAGATATTAGAGATATATGGATTTGGGCTAAATGAGGTACAATTAATTTGTGTGGTCACAAGCACAAATTGTTATGTAATCATCATCCTGAACGGAAGATTGGAGGCTGGCTATATACAGCATGACTACCTTTGATGTGAGTGGGCTTCCCCATGCATCAAACTGAAAACAATCTATTTCTTCTTCAACAAACTGTGCACTAATTGTTACCGAAAATGACCTTGGCATTTTCATTTATTTCAATGCAGGATGAAACAGAATCGTTGTATAAATGCCTTGGTTAAGGGCATAGGTATTGTGGCGGGGATTGAACCTCATATTCCCATGTGTCTATTAAGTGCGTTAGACCACTTGACCACCGCACCTCCACAAAGAGTGACCCTTCAATTTAAAAAAAAAATGATTAAAATATTTTAGAAAGAACAGCAGAAACATGTCAAGCAGAATGATGCAAAGATTTCAATAGCGTATATTACACAGTAAATGAAAATCAAACAAAATCCCTCTCCAAATGGAGAGTAGGGCACGGAAGAGAACGTTCCTCCTGGTGAGTTATGAATATCCACTCCAGTATATATTAATTACTTCTCTCTCGGCTAATCTGATGCAAGGATTTCAATCTTACAACAGTTGTAAGTGAAAAATCATACACAAATCTAGGCCTACACAAATCCCTGTCTAAATAGAGAGAAGAACATGGAAGATGTAATGATAATTAATGAATAGCCAGTTTTCATTGATTAATTATCTCTCTGGCATTAAGATGCTAGATTTCAATGGATGATATAAGAGATGTAAGTGAAAACCATACACAATTCCCTGTCTCAATGGAGGGAAGAGCATGGAAGATGTATATCCATCCTCCATGTGATGTGACTCCATGAATATCCAGTATTTACTAATTAATTCACTCTTGCCTAATCAGATGCTAAGATTTCAATAACTTAATAGAACAGATGTAAGTGGAAAATCACACTGAAATCACAGTTTTCAATCATTAATTCTCTCTTTGGCATTAAGATGCTAAATTTCAATAGATTATAAGAGATGTAAGTGAAAAACCATACACAAATCCCTGTCTGAATGAAGAGAAGGGCATGGAAGAATTATATCCACTTTTCATTGATTAATTCTCTCTCACGGCTAATCAGATGTTATGATTTCAATAGCTTTTTGTTCAGTTGTCAGTGAACATCACACACAAATCCCTGTCTGAATTGAGAGAAGTGCATTGAAGATACGAGTTTCCAATGAAAATATCCAGTTTTCAATGATTAATGCATGTCCAATCACATGTTAACATTTTGATAGCTAACAGTTGTAAATTAAAATCATAAATAGCCTTTAACACTGGTATTAAATGAATATCTTACACAAATCCCTGTGTGAATGAAGTATATGATATGACTAAATGAATATCAAGTTTTCATGGATTAACTCACTCATGACCAATAAGACACAAGGATTTCAATAAAGGTGTTG
The DNA here is from genome assembly GCF_018143015.1 of Lytechinus variegatus. NCBI lineage: Eukaryota > Metazoa > Echinodermata > Echinoidea > Temnopleuroida > Toxopneustidae > Lytechinus > Lytechinus variegatus. The sequence goes on from NC_054748.1 coordinate 35,670,018, forward strand.
TAAGTGTAAAATGATTCACAAATCCCTGTCTGAATTAAGAGAAGTGCATGGAAGATGTAGCATTCCTTCATGATCATCCATTTTCATTGATAAATTCACTCTAGGCCTATCAGATGCTATGATTTCAATAGCTTATTACAGATGTAAATGGAAATCTTACACAAATCCCTGTCAACATGGAGAGAAGGGCATGGAAGACCTAAGCTCCTTCCATGTGACTCCAAGGTTATCCTCTGGAGGCACATTACTTCCTTGGTCGCATTCCAAAGAATCAGATGATATCATATCTACTCTGAGGGCAATTGGGATTACTGATATCTCCTTAGGGGATTTAAGGAAGAGTGGCTCAGCTGCCTAGCATTCAGTTGCAGTCTTATTGATCTAGGATTTAACCAAAGCATCACATTCACTTCGTGACTTCTACGTGATTCGGATGATTATGACTAGCTTTCTGGAGAATTAAGACACAAATCCCTGTCCAAACGGGGAGAAGCGTATGAAAGACGTAGCATCCTAGCATAATATAAACATGTAGGTTTGGAAAACATCCTGTGTGAAAACCCATGATGTTTAAAGTAGAAATATATTGAAAATCGTAAAAATGGAGAATCATATATCACAATAAAGGAGAAAATAAGGAGAACACAATGGTGTACATCATTTATCATGGAGACCGATGAAACTCAGTTAATTGATAGTTTAAAGTTCTCTCTCTGAATGCTTCAAACCCTGTTGCAAGGGTACATTTTCTCCACATTGTCACTGAATACTTCGATCCCGAAATGAAAGAAAACCCAGAATTTTATCTAGATTTGGATTTTCAAATTGATGATTTTGAGATGAAGAGAATGATGATGAAGTGAACAACACAGTGACGTAGTTGGAGGTAAATTGGGGGAATTAATACGCCGATGATGATGATGAAAATTCAACTTGCAACACGATCACAAGTGAAGTCATGTACATGCCGATTCGCTACCAATTCATGCTGCTGGAAGTGCTAGCTACACCGCGCGGGCCAAATTGAATTCATGCTGAACATGAATAACCACATCCAGACAGAGTCTATCATAAGAAGGAAAATAATGATATAACTGTACTTACAAACAAGTGAATAATCCGAACCTGAAGGCAAATCAACTCAACGAATAGTAGCAGACGATATGGCATATGCACTGACGATAAACTTCATGTGGCTGGGATAGATTGTCACTCGTTCTGTTAGATGTAACTTTTATCTCATTAATTTGACAAAATTACAAAACTCGGGGAATTATTTATCTATATAAAAATATAGTAACATCTCTTATCATTTTTTGAATTACGATAAAACCTGTTTTGAAGGAAAACGTTGAGGTAAATTAAAATTAGATGTAAAAGATCATCCCATCATGCGTAGCATTATGTGATCGTAAACAAACCATCACAACAACACAAGCCGTGTTTGCTCGCCTTGGCCGAGACTGAGAGAATAGATCTATGCACGTGTTGCACAGCTCTCAATCAGCAAGGCGAGCAAGGAAGGAATACACGTGCATGTTTGAGATGGTTTGTTTGCAATGACATACAAGCTACGCATGTTGGGAGATGATCTTTCACATGTAATTTTAGTTTACCTCAACGTTTTCCTTCAAAACAGGTTTTATCGTAATACAAAAAATAATAAGAGATGTTACTATATTTTTATATATATAAATAATTCCCCGAGTTTCGTAATTTTGTCAAATTAATGAGTTACAAATTACATCTAACAGAACGAGTGACAATCTATCCCAGCCACATGAAGTTTATCGTCAGTGCATATGCCATATCGTCTGCTGCTATTCGTTGAGTTGATTTGCCTTCAGGTTCGGATTATTCACTTGTTTGTAAGTACAGTTATATCATTATTTTCCTTCTTATGATAGACTCTGTCTGGATGTGGTTATTCATTTTCATGGATTTAATTTGGCCCGCGCGGTGTAGCTAGCACTTGTAGCAGCAGCTGCATGAGTTGGTAGCGAATCGGCATGTACATGACTTGTGATCGTCAGGCAAGTTGAATTTTCATCATCATCATCGGCATAGTTTCCCCAATTTACCTCCAACTACGTCACTGTGTTGTTCACTTCATCATCATTCTCTTCATCTTTAAAATCATCAATTTGAAAATCCAAATCTAGATAAAATTCTGGGTTTTCTTTCATTTCGTACGTGATAGAAGTATTCAGTGACAGTGTGGAGAAAACATACCCACGCAACAGGTTTTGCATGCAAGTGGAGCTTCACGTGGGAGAGCCAATCACGCCTCTCGTACAGACAGTGACGTCATCAAATTCCAGTCAATTCAGAGACCGATGCGAGGCATATTTCGGAGGGGCATTTTAGCGTTTTTTAATCGGCGATTTTCACCTTTTTGTATTATTTTCGGTATTTTTGAATGACCCACTGATGATCCCCACATCATTACCTTTCCATTGATATATAATAAGACCACATTCATAATCAATATATTTCTCCTTTAAAGGTTAAGTCTCTGGACTTTGTTAGAACTCGTTAGGTACTTCATTCTAACCCTGCAAGGACATCATTAGACCTTGACCAACACTCGCCAGTGACATCTTATAAGTGAAAATATATGGAATCTAACATGATACTATGCCTAAACACAATGGTAATACCAAAAGGAAAAGGAATATAATTGTGCAGAACTAAGTGATAAAGTCTTACAGGATTTGACATTTCTTTGCAAGAACCTGATATTATTGTTATAAGTAGTCATTTAACCCATTGCCTACTGAATAGAGAGGGCCCTATACAAAATATATTGGAATTGAAGAATGCACATGTCGACAGGTTAAACTGACATGTACACATATTTTGATCAGATAATCAAATTTTTAATCCAGTGAAGATGCAAAACAGTACAATGCATTCCAAATCACACAATTCTAAGTAAATCAATATTGGCTGTTGTAAGTAACCAATTGAACTCCAGATTTGACATGGATCTTACAAATAAATGTATTTCAAAAAATCAAATTATTTACATCAAAAAGTTCAAAATTTAACTCAAAATATTGAGGGTTTGCATTATTAATTAATCAAAAATATTAAGTTTGTTTAGGTAGATAAACTCCCTCTTTCCCTTGGTCTAATGCAATTACCGAGCAGAGAAGAAACTTTCCAAACATATCACTGAAGCATGGTCAGGCCTCTTCCTTCTCCTGAGCTTGGTAACCTAATTAAGTAAACCAGGTTATTCCAAGATACAACTGCTTGACATGGGTCCTCTGGAGGCCGTTGCATTAAAATTACCATTATAGTCTGCCAGCCAATGGTATCTTCAATGGAATACTTGATTTTGATTGGCTGATGAGCATTGTTGTCATGGTAATTACCATTGGATGGTAAAGTTACCATAATGGTAATTTTTATACAATGGGGCCCTGGAATGTTATTGCTGATGGGGCTGTCAGTCACACATGTAGGTTTTATCCAGTGTATATATGGCAAGCTATTTTCTCATTTAATCATTTTTTTCATATTCAGAATTGCATTTTGTTAAAACCAAAATTATATTTTGATATAACAGATTCAGAATTCTTAGTATTTTGTGCCATTGACAAGAGACATTCTTGATATTAAGAATAAAATGTGTTATATCAGGAAAAGGGATTAAATGACAACAAGGCCTGCTAATTATATGTACCTTGGTATACACTGGTAAAAAATGTCCAAATGTGACAGCCTTTTGACATGGCAGTGCAAGCCTGTAAGGGTGAATTTTTTGTTTGCTTCTATTGCAAAGGCAAAATGCACCATTTGAAAAGTTCATCATGAATGGAATAATGTAAAGACAATTCCACAGAGAAATGCTCGAAAGGCTTCATTCACAGAGCCATTTTGACTGACCAGACCCGATATGCTAAGTTGGCCCGGATCAACAGGTTAAGCTAATGTGTATGTATTTTTGTAAGAAAAATTTGTTGTTACATTTTAATCTAATAAACCAGAAATATGATTATAATGACGTCAGTTAAAGACGTTGAATTGACGTCGCACCCATGCCTCCTTAGATACCATCTTTTTTTTTAAAGACCTATCATCGAAGCTTTTTGTGTTGTCATACATGTATTTCCCTAACACATTTCCTATTAGAACCAGATGTTCCCTGCTCAAAACCAACAGGAATTACACAATTCAGTTGAAAACACAACATAAAAATATCTACATTTGATACGTATGACCAGGATGTTTTGAAGTAATACATATTTTATCTACTTCCCATCTTCAGCCATGAGACCTGCAGATTATATTACAAATACTATTCCATACGTTGCTATCTGAGGATCTACATGTATAAAGGTGAATCATGTGATTAATTGTAGATTTTCCAATATAACAGGAGATGGTGTTCTTTATTCCACTGATATCTCAAGTGTACAGCTTTGATCTTTTGAGTTACCACAAACATTATCATGGAGTATACTGAGGTACATCTGGAGTATACACAAAGTTAGAGTGAATTGCACTGTGTTAATATTTTTGGTAGTCGTATCTTGCACTATGCACTATCTGTGGTAGAAGTGTGTCGCACTGTGTGCTAACTGTGGTAGCAGTGTGTTGCATTGTGTTCTATTTTAGGTAGAAGTGTGTCGCGCTTGGCATGGTCTATGCTAGAAGTGTGTTGAACTGTGTGCTATCTGTGGTAGAAGTGTGTTACATTGTGTTCTATCTTAGGTAGAAGTGTGTCGCGCTTTGCATGGTCTATGCTAGAAGTGTGTCGCACTGTGTGCTACCTGTGGTAGAAGTGTGCTGCTCTGTGGACTATTTTACCTAAACATTCATTACACTTTCGCACAATAGAACAAATGCATACTGTGCATATCAAAAGCAAAATTTGAAAATACTTCAGTTGCAATCTAATGTACATCTCTGAAACTCATCAAAGTACTTCATTAAAAAAAACAATGTACTAACAAACTCAATTAAAAAAAACATAATTTGTCTACTTCATTTCTTCACTACCTAGGCAGGAAAGTAAAACATACATCTAACAGAAATTTGTAGTGTATGTTCCTATCATTTGGTTTTAATATGACGCTGGTTGTGTAAATTTCATTTTTTTGCGCATGGTGGGTCTCGGAGACTCGTTGATTAATCCCTCACAGTCACAGGGGATTAAGATGGGAACTTTGAAGGGTAATTTAGCTACATTTAAGCCCTGCCTGGGTGATATCAATGACAGGATATTGCTATCAAATCATTTCTTTCAATGTCAACAGAATGAAAACCCAATGGGATGGAAAGGGTCAATTATCACCCCTTATGGTATTTCAAATAAAATGAAATAAAAAGAAAGAATTAAATGGGTGGTCCGGGCCGAAAGTATTTATAGCTTAATAAATAGAGAATTCACTGAGGAAAATGCCGAGAATTTTATCAAAACCGGATAACAAATAACAAAGTTATTGAATTTCAAAGTTTAGCAATATTTTGTGAAAACAGTCATCATGAATATTCATTGGGTGGGCTGATGATGTCACATCCCCACTTGATCTTTTGTATTTTATTATATGAAATTAGGTTTATTCAAATTTTTTCCTCCAAGAACTAGAATAAATGGATTGACAACTGATTTAGTGCATTAGATATTAATTGCGGAAACTTATTTCATTATAAGGGAGACATATTATTCACACAAGTATGAAATAATGAAAAAAATTATGATTTCATGTAATAACATAAGAAAACGGAAAGTGAATATGCTAAACTTTAAACTTCAATAACTTTATCATTTGGGATCCGATTTTGATGAAATTTTCAGCATTTTGCTCAGTGAATTCTACTCTATGTCTTAAGATATAAATATTTTCAGCCCGGACCATCCCTTTAATGTGAGAAGTCAAAAAGGAAAAAAGGGAAAGTCTGGAATTTGCAACTACACCATTTTTCATCTATTCATTTACACAGTTAAATGACCTCAAATCACCCATCCCCCTACCTGAGAGTCAAAAAAATTTCAAAAGAAAAAAAAAGTTGATAAATATACCTTTCTAGGGCGAAGCTGATACTCCGTTGACGTGATGATATCAGGCATACGAGAACGATGCTGATATTGCGGCATCGCAAGCAACATCTTGGCAGGTGTCTTAGCAGCAAATAAAACTAAGAATATAAAAACCTGTTTTAGGTATAGGTATTCCTCTGATATCCGTCTCACAGCTTGGCTGTGTGGGAATAATTGCCAAAAGTCAACACACAAGTATCTTTAATGTGAATGAAATGACGTTTAAACAGGCAACATATTTCCACCGTTATTTCTGAACAAGATTCGTCATCCGCAAAGACTTAATCAATCCATTATGATGTGAATAATGTGACATTTGAAAAGCTAATTTGATTTCCACAGGCAAAGGTTATATATCAGTAACAGAATAGGGATTCTTCACTTTCTCCAAACATTTCCTGATGGTTCACTTCAAAAGATTTTATCAAAACGATGTGACAATGTTAATATCAGATCCTCTTGTCCAAATGCTTGGAGCAATACAAGAAATACTGTGAAGTGAAGTTCACTCTGAAGAATGATCCTGTTTGCCCGTTGCTATATCAACAGAAGAGTGTGACTTGCAGAAGTTTAGTCTTAAGAATGATCATGTTATCCAGCCAGCTAAGTATCGACGCAAGAGTTTTCTTGGGAGGAAAAAATCCACTCTTAACACTCAAGAACACAATCAAAACTTATGATGTCATTGAGAAAGAGGCAAAGCTTCAAATTCAAGATGAAATCTATGAAATCTAGGTTTAAACATGTCATCCGATCAATAGAAATTCATATTAGCATAACATAAAAATATGAAGCCAATGCAATCGGAAATAAAGGATGAAAGTGCTTTTTGGCATTTACAAGTAATGACAAAAGAAGTTTTTGTGGATGAGAAGTGGATGAGAAATTTGAAATTGAGAAAGATGATCCTGTATATAAGCATTCCATGAACAAGTGAGAAAGAATGGTAGGCATCAGCAAACTGAAATAAAGATGAACATATGGAAGAGGTCCCACGACGTAAAGAGATACAGTTTCGAATCAGAGATGATGGCTGTGGTCTAGTATCTGTCGTCAACTTGTAAATGGTTTGGTCCTTTCAACAGGAATTGAAGTTCTAGTTCAGAGGCATTTATAGAATCAAGGTTGCTGATCAATGAAGAGAGAAGGGTGGCCCAGGAGATCAGTCAGTGGTGTGAAGAAGTACCTGGAGTTATCAAAGTCATATTTCCAAAGAGTCACAAGGGATCGAGGTGAACAAGTGGATTTGCCAACCTGTTGGCACGCTTACACAGGTCTCCGTGGACGATGTACCAATCCTCAGTAATTGTTTCAATCAATTCCATCCTTCCCTCATGAAAATACTCCGTGCGAGATGTTACAACTTGTAGTTTGAAATGTTCCCCCAAAGTTGGATCTCAGTGAACAACTGAATCTGCCAACCCCATTAGAACTTACACAGGTTCCTGCACAGGTATGCGCCAACCCTCAGACATTTCAATGCATCCCTTCCTTCTACAAAACACTGTATGTTCAAACTCTCAGTTTCAAACAATCCTCCAAAGTTGCTACCCTGATGCTGAATCCATCAGAATCACGCCGAAAAGGGTTCCTCTGCGAACTTTGACTACCCCGACGTTGCAAGAAAATGACAGCTACAGCCAGTTATTTCCTGCGACGACGTGCATATCTGGGGATACCGAGCGCGGGCCTCCCTGCTTTATTGGCGGAGTGTTTGTGTTTACGGATTCATTTCCTTCGAGATGTCATCACCCGTAGTGTGTGTGTTCTATCTTTAGTGAGGTTGCACAATGCAGGGTCAGGCCTGCGCTTGAGCTGATTAGATCGATCTCGGTGTGCCCCTTACATTCTGACCTCTCTTCTGGTAATACTTGGCTCAGAATTGACATTTGTGATTCAATTCAAAATACCATTATGTCAATTCTATAGGCCATGATGCTCCCAAATGATAGGCCTCATCAGCACACACAATTATAATAGTTTACTCCATGGGCCTATTTCATAAAACTTATTATAATAACAAATTTGCTGTAACAGTTTTATAAACTTAAATCTTGTGACTGGCTGATTACAGCAACAGACACTGTGCATTTCTTATCATAACAAGTCTTAATGAAACAGGCCCCATATAGATGCAAAGGTAAAAATAGGTTGTGGATGTAGAAGCTGATACTTCTGAAATTTCCTCCAGGGAGTTTCCACCATGGTTACTCTTACACCAATGACTGGAAAGTATGAACAGTTGATGGTAGTAACATGAATATTCAAGACTGATGGTAATGGCATCTCCCTAATTTTCATCCTGTTTCAATTGACATTCATATACTCTGGCCCGTATTCTGAAGTCAGGTTTAACTTAGACCATGGTCTAACTCTGTGCTAAAATTATGGGAAGCCAAAAGTGTCAAAATTTTTATTAAGTTGTATGTTTCTTGTATTCACATGCTCTTTCCTGATTCTTCAATAGTGAAGACAATTATCTATTTTAACTTCCTATACAATTATGAATGATTTTAGTGCCAAAAGGGCTGAAATATGATATCTCTACCGTTAGTGATTTATGTAAAAACTGGCTATCCATACTTAAAACACAACTTTAAACCTGAGTTTAAGTTAAACTCGACTTCAGAATACGGGCCACTGTGTCACATAGCATGAACGATTGCCTTTACCAATTACAAGCTATATTCATTATTTCTCTCAAAGCCTTTGCATTGGAATGTTCCAAAATTGTGCATTTGTACAATTCATATCAACAATATCAGTAAATATTTTACTCCTTCTTTCTGCCAGAGATGTTAAGTGATACGAATGTTGTATTTGTGTTTTGTTCACATTGTTCATATGAATATGTAATAGGAGGCTGCATTCTACAAGCTTTGCATTTTAGCAGCTTCCTCTGTTTCCAACCTGATACATGGTTATCTTGATTATTATACATATGAAGTTTCCTTGTTTTATTGAATATAATCATATCAAGATGTGTATAACAAAACTTATTGTAAATGATTGTTGGAAATTGAAAATGAATGAATTGAAATGAAAATGATAGCAATAATTTGTTATCAACACATAAAAAATTGCTATCACTATCTATGGAGCAATGAGGATAGCAAAGTTCAAAGAAATTTCCAAAAGAAAAATATTCATTACTATCCTTTTAGAATTGATTCAACATGCAAAGTGTTGACCCTAAGGCATGATGGGTGTTTTTTCTTTCTTTCTTTTAAGATACTATGAAGATCACCAAGCTTATTTTTACATTATTTCTGATAGTTTTTCATAAATTAATAATAAAGATTTTCAATCAAATTCAATTTTACTTGTTTAACCTTCCTATCCCTTTCTTATGACGAGAAACATTCTGAATGTTAAATGACTAATGACACTCAAACTTTGGGGCAGAGAAGCAAAATCCTGTATCCCAGTGGCCTATTTGATTATTTGTTACAAATTTCATAACATAATGCGCCAAAGTTCCATGGCTTCAAACTTGGCCTGATTCTGTAATCGCAGCCTAAAACATGGAGAAGTCGAGATGAAGAGATTAGTAAATGCTGACATCCACACCAATGTGACATTTATCCATGCAATAGCTGCCTTGGATTATTACAAATAAAAAAAAACTTTGAGAGGATTATGTTCCTGAAAAACTTTGCCTCAAACAGAACTTTAAAAACTCATGACTACATTTGTCTGAACCAAACTTCCAAAAAGTCATGATCCAGATTTTATACATGCATAACTTTCACAAAATAAACATTTGCCTCAAACATAATTCTTCTACAAAATCATGTTCTTGAAATTATTTGTCCAAGATATTACTCCCCCAAAACAATGTTCCTGAAAATATTTGTCTTGAATACCACAATATCAAGAAAAATTGCATTTTTTTTCTGGTAATTTTTTTTAATACATATGGTGACATATCCAGCCACCTGGTTGACTTGTTTGTTGATGACAACCAGATTTTTTTTTACCCATTCCCCCCAAAAAAAGTATAAGCTTGACTAATATGGAAAAAATACCAATTCAGTTTTGGCAATTACTTCAAATATGATTGTCTAAAAATCTGTTCTTTGCCCACTGATATCATACATGCATCACGTATCTTTTCCTATGCACATGAAATCACCACTTCCATTGATGACTTTTGTCTACAGATCAATAAAGTAATTTATACGTAAAATGGTGGTGAATATAAAAAAAATTCTTCAAGGTGGGGGGGGGGGGGGAAGGGGACTTGAAAGTGTCGAAAAACTTCATTACTTTCTATAATGACCTCCTTAACTATGTGAATCAAAAAAGTGAGATTTGACCGATCTTTTTCCCAAATTAAATTTACAAGAAAATGGGAGATAAATATTATCAAAAGAATTTTCAAGTGTGAATGTACACTGTATGCTTGCGTCTTTCATGACATTTAGCCTACAATTGTTGCCAATGACAACAAAAAAGATAGTTCTACTCAAATGAGGTCATCACATTGCATAAAGTCCTCCGCCCAAATTTCTACATTAGCGTAGTGCCGAGGTTCATTACAGTTGTGTACGTCACCTGACCCAAAAAAAATTCCTTACAAACTTGAATCTCTAAATTTGGTTGCCCTGAGAGTATAATTAATTCATATCTATATATATGCTTGGTCGTAGTCAAAACATCAGGATATTATTCACAGGGGGGGGGGGGGGCAAATAAGATACCTGGTTTAAAAGGGCTGTCTCCTAATGAAGACAGTATATTATGGGTACTAAAAAAAAAACCTCTTCTGCTGTACAATAGTCTTGATACATAATGCAAACATTTTTTTTATAAAACAATATATGAATATAAAAGTTGGTAACATTACCAACATTTATGATGGCAATTAGCTATTATATTTAAGAAAACAAGAAGATTTTTGATCCAACATTCTGAGATGGTTTGTTCGAAAGAAATGATAGATCCGTGGTTTTAATTTAGGAAAGAATAAAGTTTACAAATATTTATCATCAATTGGGGTAAATATCAAAAGACTATGGGACCAAAATGCAGCATTCTGGGCAAAGAACCAGGAACTGTATTTGAGTGGGCATTTCATGTTCAAATAGACCAGCATTTTCACTGCATATTTATCATCATGAGCAAAATCTTAATATCTGATTGGCTAAAAGCAAGATTGTCAGAGAACATCATGTCCTGCCTGTTCTGTGAAATGCTTCTTAGGAATCGAGCTATAAATGGTGTTCAATGTTATGAATATGACTACAGCATACTAGCTTCAAAAACTTATGATCGCAAGGTAATCTTCTGCATTTTGAAATTTGATAGGATTTGATGCATATTTCACATGGATTTTGTGACGATTTGAGAAAAAAAGGCCATATTTTATGGTTGACCCTAACCAGATCTGATATTTTCTGGTGTTATATGACCGGGAGGGTTGAGTCACCCCCCCCCTTGAGATCTCAGTCGACGTTCTCGTGAACGCCATGAAAATCGGCAAGATAACCGTGTGGGATGTAATCTACATGGGTGTAGTTAATGTTTCCGAAATCACTTTAAAAAGCTCTTACAATGCTAACTTTTGGTGTAAATATTCTTTATAAAATTGCTAACAATAACAAATGAAAAAAAATATCCTGGTTTGAAAATGAATTTCTTATGTGTTTCATTTTTTTTTATGGATTTCTTTGTTTTTTGACCTTTTGTTTTTTTTTAACCAAATTTACTGCACAGGCTTCTTGAAGTATAATTATGCTAAAATATTTTTTTTCAGCTGATGAGAGTAAAAATAATCATATCTATATGAATATGATGAGAAAACTCATTTTACAATTATAATGATTCAGAGCAATTTTTTGTCTGACATGCACTTACATAATGTTCATAATTTTCTAACCTGATACCCGTCACTTCAAATCTGGTCTCAAAAGATGTGCAAGACTTCAAAGTAAAAAGTCTGTGTGAGCCATTCAGTTGAAAAATTTCGCACAGCGGAATGGTCACGGAAAATGTCGAGGGAGGGTTGATTCAACCCCCTCCCAGAGCGGATTAGGGTTTAGGTGTAAAATGTTCCCCTGTTTCCCTCTATGTTATGTGTAGCCATGAAGGGGAAGTAAAGGGGTTTTTCCCTTTTTTTCCAAGACATCAAAAGGTCCAATTCATGAAAAGGTCATAAGGTGATCACAGAGACTGCACTTCAATTTGGATGATGGAGATACATTTGAATGTCTGCAAAATTTGATAATTGAATACCAACATTTCTTCTTTTGGGGATTGGCCGGGGGGGGGGGGCACTTCCATTGACGAGTGGAATACATGCGTGACCATGGGGTTTCGAACAGCACCCTAAACAAGTATTTTTCATGTGCTGAAAATGTATTGGCATGTGAAACCCTACCCTTAACAAGTATTGGATACAAAACAGTACCCATGATATTGAAGTACATTGAAGTATTCCCTGAATTGACCCTCTAAACAAGTACAAAGATACCTTAATTGCTATGTCACAGACATCGGCTTTACCTTTACTTCATTGGGTTTTGTACCACCACACAATACACGCTGAAATCGGACCCTAAACACGTAGATAAAGTATTTTAGTAATTTTTACCTTCAGAAATTGGATCGTAATCATGTATTTTTCCCAGCGAAAAATATACCCTTATTTCATTATTTTAGTGTTTTTGACACCCTTATTACATTATATACCTAAACATGCCCTATCTTGAAAAAGAGATCCTTTTTATGTGTTTTGGGGGTCATGCATGGTATCCACTCGACAATTGAAGAGCCCCCCCCCCCCATACATCATTCTGTTTTAGGGAGTTAATTGCAATATACATCATTGTTTTGTGCATATTTATTAGAAACAAAATTTGAGAAAATTTATCAAGAAGAATCATCACTATGAGAGGCATGATACGTGTGCATATATGACAATATCAAACCGTGGACCCTATAGGGGTAGGGTCAACAATTACACTAATGCTCAAGGTTCTCAAACTTCACCAATATCAGTGAATATGAAATATTGATGCACAATTAATACAGGAGACAGAAGGGTGGGGCAATAAGCATGGAGATGAACCCTCATCCCAGAGATGTATAAACTAGGGTGATATTGCACTAGACAGAGTAAAATAACATGAACTATTGCCCTTCTCAGTCTCAGGGGTGCACAAGATGATATTGCACTATTTTGAAATGAAGGGAAAATGCTGATCTGTATGGAGGTGATACAGGATAGTTCATGTGTACCACAAAGAAGACACAGGCACACAGTCATAAAAAGGGAATAGAATAATACAAACACTTGCTCTTCAGGGTATGGCCATCCCGGGGGGGGGGGGAGGGAAGGGGGGGGGGCACTCAGTATATAATGCACAGTGGGTATGTGCCGCGGAGGGGACCCCCATTTTTACACTCAAATTTCGGTTCCAAGACATAGCATTTTTGTCTTATTGAGAAAAAGAACAAAGAAAGCCGCTCAAAGGCGTAGCATTTTCTTCATGTCGAGAAAAAAAAAAGAAGAAAGAAATCAGCTCCAAAGCTTCGCATATTTTTTATTACCGGGTACGCCATTCTGATTGCATTGATCTGCTACAATGAGCTGCAATTTTGGTGAAAAGTGGCCGCAAAGCTCGCCCGGCGCAGGCCGCACATGACCATTCCATAGGGATGCATACGCGCTCACACGCTGGCGATCCGTTCCAAGGACCCCCGTTTTCACAAACATTTGTAGTTCCGAAGCCCATTCCGAGGACCCTCCTTTTTACAATAAGCCCGCTCCAAGGCCCCCGTTGTTTGTCTCGCCCACAGCACACCCCACCATTTTTTTGGCCGATGGCCATTGTATACATTTAGAGAAAGATAACAGGCTGACAACATCAAAGGAGAGATAAGAGGCAATAATGGATATGAAATATTACATACTAATAAGCCCTTCTGATTGACAGGTTGACAAAAGTTACAGGAAGTGAGAGAGGAGGAGGCCAAACCCATTCCTGTAAACATGAGTCTGGCTGGTGATAGACTAAACATGTTTGGTGCCAATCTCCATCTTGTGACTTGGCCACCTTCCCAGTCAGATAGTGGCTGAGACGTTACTAGCGGTCCACAAAGGCAGTTGGCAAGACCCCGGTGAGCATGATGGCGAGCGACTTGTCGCGAGGCATTTTTCGAAACTGGTGAGGATGTGAATATATCCCTGGAGTGCCAATTCCATTAACGAGTGGATACCATGCGGTCTGGAAAAGCACCCTAAGCAAGTATTTTCCATGTACTGAAAATGCACCCCTTAACAATTATTGGAAACAAAAACGATACTCTTTGCAAGTATTCCCTGAATTGAACCCCTAAATAAGTACAACTATACTTCAATTGTTATGTCACGTTGGTCGGTTTTACCTTCACCTACATCATTGTGTTAAGTACGTAATGCGTCAAGTCCCACATCTTGCGCAAATCGTACTCTAAACACGTAATGTTGACTGTTGGGGAAAAAAGTGCATTCTTTATAGAACATTTAAGTCTTGATTTTTTTATACCCTCACAAATTCAGCTCTAAACAAGTAGCTTTCCTAGCGAAATAGATACACTTTTTTTCATTATTTTAGTGCTTTTGACACCCTTATTACGCTACGTACGTAACATGCCCCATCTTGAAAAAGACATCCTTTTTATATCTCTTTTGGTCGCGCATGGTATCCACTCGTCGATGTAAGTGGCCCCCGGGAATATATGAATTATGCCGATGCACCAAAATGCACCATCGGTGTCGATGACTTTATGGGATCAGGTCTGTTCGCTTCTGTGGCACAAGGTCATACAGGGTTCATTGATGCGAGCAATACACTCACTGATTGGTCGCTACCTCTCAGGTAGCAATCACGAGTTGGAAACAATAGTTAACATAAGTAATAAAAGTAAGGTTCCAGTGACTTGGCTCATATCACTCGCATCAATTCGGCTTTTTGGGACTAGTCTGTTTCCAGTCTGCAAGGGTTTGATATAAACATCACAACAGGCAAATGGCCTTGCATGACTTTCTCCCCCAGTTGTGTGTGTTTGAGTTTTTAGTCAGACATGTATCAATCAGATATGATTATTTACGTCTGGGACCGACCTTTAACGTCACCATCCGAAAGAGGTGACCAGGGCTCGAACCTCTGCATCAATTTGTAACTTCCCCACAGCTTGGATTACAGGCGCACACCACAACGCCCAGTTGAAAACCTAGTCTACATGCAAGCAAAGACTCAGATTGACATTTTTTACTTATTATACCATGTCTATCTGAGTGAAGACTAGAACATCAAACTCTATGTCTGTGTCAAATTAGCAGAGCCAGCCACAGACCAAGGGTCTGTGTCTTCAGACTAGTGAAAACTCTGACTGCAACAGAGGTCTGAATTTGCAGACTAACAGAGCTGAAAATGAATTGTATTCTCTAATGTAGTTTCTCTTGAAACTTGTCAGCCCATAACCTATATGCTGCAAAATAACACATAATCTATCTCATGAAATTGAGTATTTTATTCTACTCTGCTCATATGAAAAGATGAAAAAAATCCACATTTATTATTCAACATAGACCTGAAATCAAATACTCTGAAAATTTGCTTTGCCCAATTGATTGTGGCCTGATAGCCGCTGTGCAGTGCCAGATCGATGAGGCTCTATCCCTTTAAAGGAAACCAGAACCCAAGAAGAGAAGCAATCTTATTGGAAAGAATAAAATGACAGGAACAATTTAAAAAAAGTTTCATCAAAATTGGTTATAAAATAAGCAAGTTATGGACGATTAAAAATTCTTGTTGTACTTACTATGTGGATCCTCAAATTGGTAAACGTACTTCAAAATGGCTGATTTTGTGGACAATTCTCCATTTGTTTTGTGCACATATTTTCAGATTTTCCCCTTTATTTTACATATTTCACATTATCTCCTCCTGACCTTGACATATATGGTGTGGATTATATTTTCCCATGACATATGTTGTGCTCAAAAGGAGGCAAGATGCAATTTGAAAGATAATGAGGAAAATCTGAAAATTTGTGTACAGAACAAATGGAGAGTTGTCCACAAAATCAGCCATTTTAAAGCACGTTTGCCAATTTGAGGATGCCCATAGAAAGTACAACAAGAGTTTTCAAACTCCCATAACCTGCTTATTTCATAACCGATTTTGATGAAACTTTTTTTAAATTGTTCCTCTCATTTTACTCTTTCCAATAAGATTACTTCTCTTCTTGGGTTTTGGTTTCCTTTAATTGTCAAACACCAAACAGGGTAGCAGCAAATCTAATCTTTTAACGTCTTTTGGTCTGACGCAGCCGGGGTTTGAACTCCCGACCTCCTGTTTGTGAGACAGACGCTCTACCAACTGAGCCAACACACCGGTGTATATGTCATAAGAACAGACACATAAATAAACTGATTCGGCATTGGAAATTTGCCTAATTTCAGCAGCAATAATGAAGCATTGAATTGACATCCAAGCTGTCACTGAACACTGAGATAATGAGACTGAGATTGTGGGAAAAAAATCTGAAATTAATGTTCCAAATTTAGACATGACATCCTGTGAATAAGACTTTGAGTAATGTACATAGCAAGTAGAAAATATGAGGGAGAAGGTATCAATTCTTGGAAATGAGAGAAAATTTGACAAACATGTCTTTAAAAGCCTTCTTCAGTCATGATCTTGCATCCATGTTGAATTCAACTCTCACATTGCCATATCTAACTCTAATCACGAGCATACATTTAGGAGGGACAGGGCTAAAGGCCCCACCCCCCCACCATGACTGAGAGAAAAAATAGAAAGCAAAGGGGGGAAAAGTAAAATATAATTGTCTGGATTTTATATCAATGTCTGTCGCAAAATTAGAATATCATTTTGTTTTGAAAGAAGTTTTCCCTGTAAACTGTGTTGTGCTCTTCAAATTGTTCATTATCTGAAGTCATTCTGATTGCAAGAAATTACCAGAATTCAAGTTACAACCTCTGCTATCTAGCAGTTGAATATATCTAAATATACAGTGCATCCCACAAAAAAGGAAACCCACTTTCAGAGATAGATTTCACAATCATTAAATATATGTTTTTACTATAAATTTGATACTCATCGCAAGAGTGGAATCTCATCTCCAATTTGAAACCAACAGCCTAGCAAATCATTCACGCATGGCAGATTACAAATCATGAATATTGAGGCATATCAGAAACGGTTTGCACAAAAACCCACATGTGAATCTGAATCCTTTTCTCATTTCAGGGATCAGTGAGAGAATCTTAACAAAGAATACAAAAGAAATGCAAATGAGTCATTCGTGGAATAAGCCCATTCATTGTATCACAAACCAATCATGTGCAAATTTTCTGCGCAAATTAATTTTGACAATACAATTTCAAAATCGTCTTGCTCATTAATGTGTTAAGTGTTTGCCTCATATGAGGTACTAAAATAAAGAGAAATTATTGAATTATATGATAATGCAAATGAAATATAATTCTTTTGCCAATAGTGCTAGTCTACTATGTAAACCTTCACTGGGTTTAAGGGTCTGAATGTGCAGCCTATAATGCCTTGTGTGCTGAAGGACTGTATGTGCTAATCTTTGCATCGAGCCCCACCTGTTGATCAAAGTTTCAATCAGGGTCTGAGCCTGTAGACTAGCCTAGCACAAGCAGCACCAATGTGACAGATACATGAATTCTGTAAAAGTTATCGATAATCAGTTATTTTCAGGAAAAGGAAAAAAACACCGAAATATTAAATATTTAGAAAAAAACAAGTGCCCATACCAATGCATGACATCACATTAAATGACATTTGAGCGTGATCGGTTCATCACGGACGGACATTTGATAGATTTTGAAAGTTTTGAAGGCTTGTAACAAATTAGGAATAAGATGAACAAGGTTCCTTTGTGTTTTGTAGTGAAGGGTAGGACAAAGTATGCTGAATGATGAAAAAAGTTTGTTGCCATGGTTACCTACAAACATAGGTATCCACTAAATGTGCCATATCACGGACGGACATGATAGAAATGTGGTTTTTAGAATTTTTGTACATTTTTATTGTTTCTATCTAAACAGCTTAACATGGACCAATAATTTTTAATGCAACTAACACTTGGGTATGTTAGCTTCTATGTTCAGCATATTGAATTCTTAACCAATATCAAACTTCTGAGAGAATTGCAAATATTTTCCATCACGGACGGACATCTCGGACGGACATCACGGACGGACACAATCAAAATACATTGGAAGTACCCTGTAAGAAGTTCTTAATACTTTTTGGGGGGAACAAATGCTATTGTATTGATGATTTGTACATATCTTAATATTATTAAACATTATTAGTTGCACAATCAAGTTGCTACAACTTCAATCAAGTTGCTGCAACTTGATTTAAGATGTATAGCAACTTGTTTTCTATGCTAGATGCACAGTATAATCTAGACATATGATTGCTCTAAACACAGTTCTTGTCAAATTAAGAATATTGTCTTTTTAAATTGTAGAATACTAGGTTCCAAATAAACAGCTAGTTGATAAATGATCATATTGATACAAGTTTTTTATGATCATGATGATTTTTAGGCATCAATTTTCCAAGAGCAAAGAGGGTTTTTTTTTAGGTCAAAAATCTAAATCGAAAAGATCAACAGGTCGCTGATCCTATGCTTGTTTGTTGGATCAACACTTTTGGGGGGCTCTTTTTAAATCAATCTTTTGCACATATCAAAGTGGAGACACCCCATAATATCAACAGCCCTCATGTATTTAGGAACTGACCGAATCCAAAATTGAAATTGATATATCAATCCAAAGCTTATTAAAACTTTTAAACACTGCAGTGCAAGCTTTATGCATTTTCACAGTTTACCAGATATTAAGTGATATGCTTAAAATTAGCTTCATAATGGACTTCAAAAAAAGGCATTCATGTAATTTTCACAAGCCTCAAGACTGTGATGTCATGTTCTGTTAGAAGCATTGTGAATCCATAGGTTTGTACATGGAAAAATTGATTTTTCTGCTAATATCAGATTATGCATTGCATTTTACTTTCTTCTCCATTACTTTCTGCAAGCTTGAATTGATGAAATCTACAGCTTTGGACTTGTTCTTGCCTCATTTTATTTCCTACTTTTTTGGCGTATACATGTACATGCAGTTTTCCAACCCATCTGCATTCCAATAATGTTTAACAATTTTTCCTGACAAAAATATAGCCCCAATAACAGCCAAACAAAGATATCACAAAAAAATGTGACGAGTTGTAGGTAGTTACTCCATTTTAGTTCTGAATAATTCTCAGAGCCACTTCTCACTGCAATTAGAAGCTAAAATTAAATTCATAATCTGCTCAGCAAAGTTTCTCATTTGCATATATGAATCTTTCCACAAGTATTTCACTCGTCCATCTGTGATGAAATTAATTAAAGAGAAATGCCAGTAGTTGCAGTTAACACTGATTTCATGAGAAAGTCTGTAAAACCAGGCTTAATTGTCAGTATATCATTGAGAATCTAGATCTGGTACAGTTACATATTAAACTGAACTTTGTGAAATCTTGAAATCTACGCTGATAAATGTTCACACTGAAGATCACCAACACAGATAGGCACACGTGGGACAGTGTATTATTATTGCTGGAATAAAGACCCGACGGAAGTGACCGAATCCGCGCTTATTTTGCTGATTTCTCAGCAATTACACAATTTCTTCCAGAATCCTTTGGCACATATTTTTTATTCATACAAACAGACACTTGGGTGGTCATTATATTAGATTCTGTAAAAATTCATTTTGAGATCGTTACCAAAACTGGAATTTATCTTTAATGTCCGTCCGTGATTATTTTTTATTGATTTATTGTATGCATAAAATGTATGGATTTTAGCTTTGTTCAGATAAAATGATATACAGTGTCCAGTGAAATACTTCTACACAATTTTATTTATGTTTCTATTCTGATAAAGAATAAAAAGCTGAATCCATAGACACATTATCCTAATAAAAATGATCCCGGACGGACATTAATTTCATCACGGACGGACAGAAATGTTAACATCTACAAGGAAAGTTTACTTCCCATATTTTTTTCCTATTAATTTATGTTTGATGATAGATTAATGTTCAGAGTGCAAGACCATCAAAAAAATTGGAGTAACTTTGAAAACAATAAAACTAGAGTGAATTGAATTTGAGTGAATTAACTTTGTCCGTCCGTGATGAAATTAATGTCCGTCCGTGATCATTTTTGATTGAGTTTATGATATGGATAAAATGTATGGATTTCAGCTATGTTCAAATAAAATGATGTACAGTGTTTAGAGAGATACCTCTACACCTTTTTATTTTTTATTTCTATTCTGATAAAGAATAAAAAAACTTTTCTTATTCTTTTCCATCACGGACGGAAATTTCAAAATGGAAATGTTAAAACCTACAAAAAAAATTACTTCCCAATATTTTTTTTCTACTATATTATGTCTGATAATAGAGTAATATTCAGAGTGCAAGAACATCCAAACTAAATAAGAGTAACTTTAAACACAATAAAACTAGAGTGAATTTAATTTGAGTAGAAATGTCCGTCCGTGATGAGAGGTAGCAGCACCCCCATGAATAAAATGGACTATTCCGGTACTTTCGGAATCATCAATCTTCATGAAACTAAGTTTTTTGAAACCTGAGATATCAAAGATTATTTTAAAAGTAAATTTGATAGAAGTACCTAAAAAAAAAATTTTCACCTCAATGGGAACCCTTAACTGATCATGCTCATTTATGCATGAAACAATAATTGATTGAAAAGGAAATAACATTTAGCATATGTATATTTACAGGCTCTTCTCAATATATATAGCAAAAGTCATCTACCAATTTGCTTTAATATAAAATGCATATCGCTGTGACATGTGAATTATCAAATCATGCAATAGTTTAGACTATTTGCCCACTTACCTCTTCAAAAGGACACAATCTTTCAGCAATAGCCATTTTGTCCTGTTCCTTGTATGCCAGGTCATTCATTTCTCCACACAACAAAAGAGATACACATGAAGCGAAGTATTCCAATATATATTATCCAAGAAGAATCATGGTGCCAAATGCATTACTATGTTGCGTCAAAGTTCAATATCTAATATTTGAAGACCAATTTATTGTTACAATGAATGTAGATTATACACGCAGTCAAGTTCAAGTTTCTAATCATTTCATGCCTAATAGACTGGAAGTGAGAGTTTACACAGACTGCTTATCACTTTCAATTAGTAATCATGCAAACTATTGAGAATAAACTGCCCACCCAATCATGCCTTCGGATAGCCATGGGATAACATTTACTATCAACTGATAAAAAGTACTATTAGTATCCAACACTTCCTTCAATCCTCCTTGAGAGACAAATGTAATAGAACTGTTTTAATCAAAAGTAGAATCAATACATAAAGTTACACTGTCTAGAACAATGTATGCTTTCAGTAGCCTACATTGAAGATTGATATGTGCTTTGTTGCGCAGTTCAGAATTAATTTGGAATTTGACATGTGTTGGGTTTCAAAGTATTATTCCTCCATAGGATCCCATCAACACCCAGGTGATTGTATCAGTCTTCAGATCGGAATACCAAGCTCTACAAGAGGAAGAGGGGGTTGTGCTATCCAGGGTTGAACTAGGATGCCAAATCTCCTGTTGATCAACAAGCTGCCAAACTGTCAACAAATGTTGTTCTGTTTGGTCTTTCGATGCAGGTACAAAACTTCAAATAGTATTTACTATTGACCAGAAGGTAGTATAATCCATGATCCTGGTTGTGGTTGAATGTGTAAAGCAAGATGTCAACCACTACTGTTCTTCAAGATACAGTACTCTTTCACTTCAGGTGCAAATCAGATTATCTCTGGATTAGAATATCCAAATCTAAAAGAATTTTCAAGAAGATAGTCTTGCCATAGAAGGGATATATAATGTACTATTCACCAGAATGTATGATCCTGGTTAAAACTGTAGAGCAAGATGCCAAACTCTACTGCTCTTCAAGTTACTCTTCCAAAGTCATATGAATCCTCAAGGTGAAGATGGGCTATCCAGGATGGTATATACAATGTACTATTCACTAGTATGTAGTGTATTCATGATCCTGGTCAAAAGTGATATTCTAACAGCAGCTTAATATTTTTTTCATTCACTGGCCCAATGAGCTCACCAAAAGCGAAACCCCCGCCACCCAGGACATACATGTAACAACACCTTTTGCTGAATAGATACGCCTGAGTACTGAACTAGGTATTTGCTCCAAGATATTTTAACAAATAATTGATTGTTTGCTGAAAAACTGTTTCCTGGTTCACATTCCCCTGTAGCATTGCTGAACAATCTTTTTAAAGTGGGGAAAGAGACGAACAGGTAGACCTATAAGTGTGCATGGATCGACAGGCGGCACCTTCATGCCTCAGTGAGTTGAAATTGAAAAGAAAACCAAGAAGGAACTAGTACGAATTGCAAAATTTTATTGAAAAGAATGTTTTTACACGTATGCAGGTAAGGTCATGCGTCATAGAGGCAAATAAATAAATGTGCATTGTAATGACCTAGTACCGACAAAAAGGTGGGTGGGAGGGACTGACTATGAGCTAAATCGCTCTTACCCTATCTCCCTGATAGATCTATATTAATGAGAAACAGAACTGGTCAGGAAATGGAAAAGCATGTTCAGATAAAATGTGACTTATACTGAACTTATACTGAACTGGCATTACCAAACACACATAAAAAATTTACAACAATATCTTTATATGAAAATAGATAATGGTAAAAGATAAAAGCGAATAGAAAGGAATACTGTAGGATGACATTAAAAAAAAGAATGATGATTAAACTTCCACACTCCACAGTGAAAAAAAAACACAAAATGAGATTGAGAAGTGATCACTTTCTGTAGTTTAAGTTTCATGATGGTTCATGTATTGATGTTGGGCTGCTACCCCTACCCCCCCACGACACAATTAAAAACAAAGATGAAAAAGAATGATACATTCATTCATATACAAACAAACACATGTGTAATAATGATATGGTACATTCAGAATACAACAACAACTGTACTCTTTTACTTTTGGCTCCCTCATATCCACATCTCTCATTTTCCTTTCTTTGTCATTATTTTAGAACCAATTACAAGAATACATTATAGTACTTTTTTCTATTGTTATATTAGGTATACATTTCATATTTTACAATATTTATTTATGCTTATCTATGATAATTTATACTATATAATATTAATTTTTTTATCAAATTGTTGATTTCGTTGAACATGTGAAATGTTGATGTGAATAAACCTTGAACCTTGATGTACCCACATTCAAGATTTTTACGAATTGCGACTTCTGAAAGAAGTACTGTTTACTGCTATTAAAATACAATGTACATCACATATCGCATTTTGTACAAATGTGTGCATTTTCAAAGAATATCAAAGACAACTTAAAAGTTTGGAATTCATTTATTCTCTTGGCCAACAAGTCTATCAATAGGAATTACCATATTGAGATGATTTTTATTATAATATTGACCAATATCATTTCAAGTGTATAGTTTGAACCTGCCAGCTACTGAAGTGAACTTTACTGATGTATAATCTTGTCAAGGTCATTTTACTATTGTTCATGGTTTTGTCATTAAAAGTTCAAAGCAAAAGAAAAACGTCACTGCCGCCAGAGTCTGAATCACATGGAAATGCATTATTGCTCACGATCTGATAACAATATTGATAGGAATGACATCATATACCCCTTTCATAGTGAGAGCCGAAGTGGAGTTAGTCCGGAGTCCAGGAGGAGTTACTCCACTTTGGAGGGCAATATGAAAATTCTGAGATTAGTTCGATCCGGATTTAAAGCGGAGTACTCAACCCACTTCAAGAAGAGGGTTACAAACGGAGTTACTCCGCACCGGAAAAGCGTAATGCGCTTATCACTGTGATCTCGCCACACGTATGGCGCGAACTCGCTTGGAAACCATGGCAACGACTGCGGATACACTGCTGCGGTGCTTGCCAACATGAAAGGGGGTTTAAGGTCGGTCCGCAGTACAAGCGTATAAACTCAATCCGGAGTTATTTCGGAGTAACTCCACTTCGCCTTCAGTATGAAAACGGTAATATACATGTACAGTGTGAAGCTTTTTCATTAGCCATTCATTGTTAGACAGGCCTAAACTCTAAAGCGCATCCTAGAAATAAAAACACTGAAAAAATTATTTCTACCTTATCATATCAAACTTAATCACAATGTTTTTAATGAAACTTTTTAACCAGAGGGCAAGAAATTTACTATTTGAAAGAAGACCATCAATATTGAAAGAGATTTCTCTTGAGAGGATTGAAAAGTGAAAATGGTCCCAAATGTGACCACAGGAGCATTTCATGAAACCTCTGTTATGAGCTACTGAAATCCTTGCATCTGATTGGCTCAGAATAATTTAGTCAGTGAACATCACTGACAAATGCTTCATGAAACACTACTCAGTATTTGAGTGAATCAGTTTATTTTTTTGCATCTTCAAAGTGACTGCATGAATTTATATAATCCACTTTAATCCACTTTAATAAAAAGGGCTACAGTTGTGAAAAAGTAACCTTTGGATGAGGACCGGAAGGTACACCGTCACTAAAACAAAACTTCAAAAGTAAAGTCTGTAATCATAAATCATGCTTCTTCTGCTGGAAAAGAAAAGAACGATAAAAATCAAAAGATGAGAAAAAAAAAAATTATCGTCAACAACTCACTGTCAGCAATTTGCTCCTCTGTCTGAATCCCTCCTTCTTGCCATCCAGACTGCCCAACCCTGCTTCCTTAGTGGTACGTGCCATCACCTCCTGTGCGCATCCATTCCAACTCTTATCCCTGGACTCTTCCACTTCCAAGTGGGTAGGCAATTTGGTTGGGGGTTTCTCTCGTCTGAGTACAGGCTGAGAAATTGTATTCAAGTGAGGTCTTTGTTCTATCACTAATTTTGCCGATGACTATTGCAAGAAGCAGCAACAAAGAATGTAGCGTTTTGTCGCAGAATTTTAAATTTTAAGAATTGAATGATGGATTATTTCAAAGCATTGAATTTGTGATTTGATTCCCCCCATTTTGGAAAGTGTAGGTGAAGATAGAATGATAGAATTACCAGGACACCACATGGAGAGATGAGACATTGAGAGGAAAGGATGGATTGAGAGAACGTGAAGAGACAAAAAGACAAAAATACACCACGTTAGAAACAAAGTTAGGAAAGGTGCAGAGAGGTTAGACGTTAACAAGTTTTCTTTCATGCAACTAAAATGTAGTTCTGCACGTGCAGGCATACAACTTATACAGGCTTCATGCTCATATTGAATCATGCAGGCATTCACGACATTTACATTTACAAAATGTAATACTGATATTCAGGCCGAATATCAATATTACATTTTCGGGCTTCTATTCATATTCTACTGCCTAAATTTGAAACATTGAATAAGCTTTGATATTACAGTGAATGTGTATTTTTCAGGGCTCTTTTTCATTTTCCAGTGCTCTTTTGAGCATTTCTGGGACGAAATCGCCCGCGCCCCCTTTTTTAATTTTTTCCGACACATTAAAAATGTTCACTTTATTTCAAATTAAATATCCTTGTAATTATTTAAATATTTCCTTCAATTAAATATACTCAATATACGGCCCCCGTATCCAGGAAACAACCATAAAAACACAATTTGTATAATTGTACACATGCAGGCTTTGAATATGTGTGTTCATGCATGTATGCTCACATCTACAGTATAATGTACCAGTTTTGTCACCTCGCACTCAGTGAATAAAAGAATAAAAATAAAAGGCCTGACCCACTCCTCACCCCCCCCCCCGACAAAAAAAAATCCATAATTTCCTGGATTAATGGCTTATTTTAGTAATAGAAATATTGTGTTTCATATAAAAGCAACAAAAATTCTTTAAACTAATCAAACAAGATCAACACATTAGAAACTAAAATCAATTTTTAAAGCAGTGTTTAACCAATGAAATCTAAATATTGAATCTCCGCTATGAATTATTTTTGCATGCATTTGAAACATCCCTCCCCCTCCCCATACTGCTGTGTTGCAATAATGCTTTCTCACGCAACAGATATTATGGGAACTTTTTTCAATACTAAGGCCTATACTAGGAGAGTAAAACAGAAACTGTCTTCCTTTGCACTTCATTTCCGAGTTATTGAGTATTATGTGCTCTTAACTATAAACGATCACATTTAGAAATTTCTAATGGGTTCACAACACTACTAGCAATACCGTATTTGTTCTGTATTTCCTGAATGCATCTATTAATACTGTGTTATTTTCAGGATCATCAATTTATAAGTTCTTTGTAATAACTTTCTTTGATCCTTCCACTACTCTTAAATAAACTCCCTTATGTTATGTATTTTATTTGAAATATTTCATATTTCTTGATTTGTATGTTTCTTTATGAAGAATGTGGTAAATAAGGTTTCAATTTCAAATTCCATTTTCAATATATATGTAATTACAAAATTTAGCACAATATTAAAAACAAAATCCCTCCAATTAATCGCATGGTGTACATATTGCTTATGCCTATGACAAAAAGTGGGAGGCTAAATGCCCCCAAAAATATTTTTCTTTATTATTATTTTTTTATTTTTTCATTTTTATGACAAATTTCAGGCAGGACTAAACCCTAAAATGGCACATGCAGCTAAATCTATTTTACAAGGGAGGTGAGATATACTATTAATACTTTGTTTTATAAAACATAACTCTATTCTCTAGTTTTTTTCACAGGGTATTCATGGTATGTGAAGACATGTGTTCAAGAAATTTATTCCCACACCACCTTTGATGCATATGCTGTAACAACTGGAATTGGAAAGATCAACTGATGAAATGCAAGGCCAACCTCTATCAAACATGGTTGGGCCCTGTTTGCATCAGAACTAGAACCCTGTTACACAGAACATACCATCAACAGTAACAACCACAGAAACCATGTTTCTATATTTTTAAGTCTCCTTACCATGGTACAAACTAAAGCAAGATCAGGGGGCCATTGCAGAAAGAGTTGCGATTAAACGCAAGTCAAAAAATCAATCGCAAGTCAAAAATGCGCGCTGTTGATTGGTTGAAAACCGAGTTGCGCATGATTTTTTGACTTGCGATTGATTGCAACTCTTTCTGCAATGGGCCCCAGTGTAGCAGTATCAGTCCTAGCTGGACTGAAGCACCAAAACAATACTTGTTACTCTAACCATGCATATTTCGCTACTAAAATTTGTATGCCCATAATGAGATGATAATAGTAACTTTGATATCCATAATACATGTATATTCCATGGGAAGAAATAATACTCAACATTCAATTCATCAATGGGATCCTGAACACTGAAACTATATCTATAAGATATTAGCTGCTAAAAAGATTATGTACACATACAAGAATAAGGCCAAGGTGCAAGGCTTCGTCATCGTCATCATCTTCCTCGATGAAGCTTTCCAGAGACATTTCAGGATCACTCTCCCCGACCTCGTCGTCCTCCTCATCCTCCTCCAACTTCATCGCATATCTCTCTTCTGCCACTTTGAACTCGTGGTAGGTCAGGACAGGAGGAGCATCACTACAAAACATTCGGTGATTGCTGAGAACCATCTGTGGCAGTTCTGCTTAAGGATTCTCTTGCAGATTCCGTTAACCTGGTGGCAAGTCTATGGTAGAACTCCCACTGATCACAAATGCAAGGTCACGGTAACAGGTATGTCACAATCAGATGAACATCACACACACAAAAAAAATTGAGTTCACTGACAGTTCTGCTTCAGGGTTCTCTTGGTAGCTGGTCTTTGGTAGAGTGTCCACTGGAATGACCACTGGTCACAAATGTAAGGTCAGTTAAAAGTAAGTTTGAATCACAACCATGCGCTGCAGAACATGCTTGCTTTTGAATGCAGATTCATTTTTCTTTCTTTTATCTCTGAATTTCCACTGT